>NC_139996.1:3437988-3600332 GCF_964263955.1 Coregonus lavaretus
GCCAATAAGAAGACCACACCTGTGTTTCATCACAAAAGAGGAGAGCAACACCTGTCCGGTGAAGTCCACAAATCATAATGCATGTAACAAACAGTTACATGACCTACAGCACGGTCAAGCAAGGTAATGTTTCTGAAATGTTTGGACTACTAAACAACTATTGATTGATTTAGAACCATGGAGAGTTAACACAAGTCGCAAAGAAAACAGGAACATTTCAACATCATCAAATTACCTATGGTTAGTCTAATACAGTAACAACTTAAAGATACCAAAAACGATTTAATCCAATCAACATAAGCTAAATATGATGTGTGTGTGTGCGTGTGTGTCCGTGCAAGTAGAAAAAATATGTTGACTCACCCTACTTGTAGAGAAACGCCAACGCCATCCTCCTCTTTCATGTTGCCTAAACGGTCTATGACTCTGTCAAACAGCACACGCCTTTAGTTTTTGTTGTCCAAGGCTACCTGCCTAAAATGCTTGCTCTCTAGCCTAACTTCCTTTTATGGGCAACAATACGCCAGTCCAGCTAGTTAACATTAGCATACTACATCTAGCTACATGTTGAACTTCCATCCTCTCAGGCCAGGGGTATGAATTTATGGTTGGATCAGAATAGTTGTTATAATCATTGGCCAGTACAGAGAATTAAGTAAAACCACAAGTCCAAATCCCCATCTCCATCCATGGCTAATTTTGGAAAAGTCAGATTTTAGCTAGCTAGCCACCGGAGGACAACGACACAACGAGATGCAGTTTAGCTCAACACTGATGGGTTGAGTTAGCTCAGTTTAGCTCAACACTGATGGGCTATTATTGTATTATTATTTTTTTATCAAGGGAGGCCAAACGCTCGCTGGCTTCTCTTGCATTCAATGCTATGGACGGCAACAATGTCATACTCTTTCTGACCAGACAGCATTAGACAGATGGGCTACACTACTGAGACAGAGGAGAGTTGTTTCGTTCGCTCGGATGGTTTCAGCCTTATACGAATTGAAGGAAATGTATGAAACGCCGAGAGATGAAAGATTATTTTGTATGTTTTTTTCTTTTTTTCTCTGTAAATTTTTTTGGGGAATAATGCTTCCCTTGGGGAATGGGTGAAGGTAGAGGGAGGGAGGGACGGTCTGTATTTGTCCATGGATTTTTTTTTTTGAAGCAGCAACATATCTGACAATTGCCTGGCTGTCACTCTGTTTGTCTTGACAATTGCCTGGCTGTCACTCTGTTTTTCTTGACAATTGCCTGGCTTTCACTCTGTTTGTCTTTTGGTGTAGTGGAATGGGACAGTGACGCGTACTGAGTATACAAAGAGGCAGGACGCAGACGCAGGAATTAACAAGGTCAAGGTTGACTTAACAATGAGCAAGAGAAATAACAAAGATAGAGTACCTGACACGAAGCTTAACAATCACACACAACATCATCCAGAACAGTCCAGGGCTAAATAGGGCTGGTACCTACAGTACAGACCATTCTACAATCACAACCCTATACCTACAGTACAGACCATTCTACAATCACAACCCTATACCTACAGGACAGACCATTCTACAATCACAACCCTATACCTACAGTACGGACCATTCTACAATCACAACCCTATACCTACAGTACAGACCATTCATTAATCACAACCCTATACCTACAGTACAGACCATTATTCAATCACAACCCTATACCTACAGTACAGACCATTATACAATCACAACCCTATACCTACAGTACAGACCATTCTACAATCACAACCCTATACCTACAGTACAGACCATTCATCAATCACAACCCTATACCTACAGTACAGACCATTATTCAATCACAACCCTATACCTACAGTACAGACCATTCATCAATCACAACCCTATACCTACAGTACAGACCATTCTACAATCACAACCCTATACCTACAGTATAGACCATTCTACAATCACAACCCTATACCTACAGTACAGACCATTATACAATCACAACCCTATACCTACAGTACAGACCATTATACAATCACAACCCTATACCTACAGTACAGACCATTCTACAATCACAACCCTATACCTACAGGACAGACCATTCTACAATCACAACCCTATACCTACAGTACAGACCATTCTACAATCAACCCTATACCTACAGTACAGACCATTCTACAATCACAACCCTATACCTACAGTACAGACCATGTTTTCTTTGTGACTCTAAATCAATCAATAGTTGTTTAGTAGTCCAAACATTTCAGAAACATTACCTTGCTTGACCGTGCTGTAGGTCATGTAACTGTTTGTTACATGCATTATGTTTTGTGTACTTCACCAGACAGGTGTTGCTCTCCTCTTTTGTGATGAAACCCAGGTGTGGTCTTCTTATTGTCTCAGCCTTGGACCTTTATATTACGGTGGCAAGGCATATTAACTAACAGGAGAGGGGACAGACAGGATAAATATGTAAAAACAAAAAAAAAATTCTCTACAGTTTTCTTTTTTTCTTTATTTTAAAAAGGCAGCACAATGATTTTAAATGAATACTTTCTGAAGGCATTGTACACAATGAGTAACGATCACTTGGCTATATACAAGGGGTACCGGTTCCAAGTCGATGTGCAGGGGTACAAGGTAATTGAGGAAGGGGTGGCATGTGGCAGGTGGCCTAGCAGGCCTGAGCCAACTTAACCCTAATTGCTCCTGTAAGTCGCTCTGGATAAGAGCGTCTGCTAAATGACTAAAATGTCAAATGTAAATGTAGATATGTACAGTACCAGTCAAAAGTTTGGACACACCTACTCATTCCAGGGTTTTTCTTTATTTTTACTATTTTCTACATTGTAGAATAATAGTGAAAACATCAAAACTATAAAATAACATATATGGAATCATGTAGTAACCAAAAAAGTGTTGAACAAATCAAAATATATTTTATATTTGAGATTCTTCAAAGTAGCCACCCTTTGCCTTGATGACAGCTTTGCACACTCTTGGCATTCTCTCAACCAGCTTCTCTTGGAATGCTTTGCCAACAGTCTTGAGGACTGTACGAAAAATATGTATGTAAACTTTCTTGGTTAATAGTATGATCTACAGCTTATCATGAGGTATTATAACTCAGGCGAGCAGAACCTCGATACTTCCTTAATGTTAGCGATAGCAAACCAGCTGTTGTTAACAAAGAGACGCACACCTCCCCCTTGATACTTACCTGACGCTGCTGTTCTGTCCTGCCAATGCATAGAATAACCAGCTAGAATATTATCCATATTCTGGTTCAGCCCAAGTTTCCCAGAAACATAGGATATTACAGTTCTTCAGGTCCCGTTGATAGGACAGTCTTGAACGGAGCTCGTCCAGTTTGTTCTCCAGTGATAGTACATTTGCTGATAGAACAGAGTGTGCAGATGGATGATTTACTCGTCTAAATACATTGAAGAATGGTCTGTACTGTAGGTATAGGGTAGTGATTGATGAATGGTCTGTACTGTAGGTATAGGGTTGTGATTGTAGAATGGTCTGTACTGTAGGTATAGGGTTGTGATTGTAGAATGGTCTGTCCTGTAGGTATAGGGTTGTGATTGTAGAATGGTCTGTACTGTAGGTATAGGGTTGTGATTGTAGAATGGTCTGTCCTGTAGGTATAGGGTTGTGATTGTAGAATGGTCTGTACTGTAGGTATAGGGTTGTGATTGTAGAATGGTCTGTACTGTAGGTATAGGGTTGTGATTGTAGAATGGTCCGTACTGTAGGTATAGGGTTGTGATTGTAGAATGGTCTGTACTGTAGGTATAGGGTTGTGATTGTAGAATGGTCACAAAGAAAAGTCACAAAGAAAACAGGAGCTGCCTCCACTACTCCAACACCATTTCAACTTTAACATTTCAACATCATCAAATTACCTATGGTTAGTCTAATACAGTAACAACTTAAAGATACCAAAAACGATTTAGTCCAATCAACATAAGCTAAATATGATGTGTGTGTTTGTGTGTGTGTGTGTGTGTGTGTGTGTGTGTGTGTGTGTGTGTGTGTGTGTGTGCGTGCAAGTAGAAAAAATATCACCCTACTTGTAGAGAAACGCCAACGCCATCCTCCTCTTTCATGTTGCCTAAACGGTCTATGACTCTGTCAAACAGTACACGCCTTTAGTTTTTGTTGTCCAAGGCTACCTGCCTAAAATGCTTGCTCTCTAGCCTAACTTCCTTTTATGGGCAACAATACGCCAGTCCAGCTAGTTAACATTAGCATACTACATCTAGCTACATGTTGAACTTCCATCCTCTCAGGCCAGGGGCACAACGTATTGAATTTATGGTTGGATCAGAATAGTTGTTATAATCATTGGCCAGTACAGAGAATTAAGTAAAACCACAAGTCCAAATCCCCATCTCCATCCATGGCTAATTTTGGAAAAGTCCGATTTTAGCTAGCTAGCCACCGGAGGACAACGACACAACGAGATGCAACAATTCATGTTTTTTTCTGTCAATAATGACGTTTGACTTGTGATGTGATTGGTCTGAAGCCAAATCCAACCTGCCTTCCCTTTACACTTTGTTTTTGGTGCGCCAGGACCATCCACAGTTGAGTTATCCTCTGCTCTTGTCCTTCTAGACCTGTCTGCTGCCTTTGATACTGTGAACCATCAGATCCTCCTCTCCACCCTCTCCGAGATGGGCATCTCCGGCGCGGCTCACTCCTGGATTGCGTCCTACCTGACCGGTCGCTCCTACCAAGTGGCGTGGCGGGAAGCTGTCTCCGCACCACGTGCTCTCACCACTGGTGTCCCCCAGGGATCGGTTCTGGGCCCTCTCCTTTTCTCCCTATACACCAAGTCACTTGGCTCTGTCATATCCTCACATGGTCTCTCCTATCATTGCTACGCTGACGATACACAACTAATCTTCTCCTTTCCCCCTTCTGATAACCAGGTGGCGAATCGCATCTCTGCATGTCTGGCAGACATATCAGTATGGATGACGGATCACCACCTCAAGCTGAACCCTGGCAAGACGGAGCTGCTCTTCCTCCCGGGGAAGGACTGCCCGTTCCATGATCTCGCCATCACGGTTGACAACTCCGCTGTGTCCTCCTCCCAGAGTGCGAAGAGCCTAGGCGTGACCCTGGACAACACCCTGTCGTTCTCCGCCAACATCAAGGCGGTGACCCGCTCCTGCAGGTTCATGCTCTACAACATTCGGAGAGTGCGACCCTGCCTTACACAGGAAGCGGCGCAGGTCCTGGTCCAGGCACTTGTCATCTCCCGTCTGGACTACTGCAACTCGCTGTTGGCTGGGCTCCCTGCCTGTGCCATTAAACCCCTACAACTCATCCAGAATGCCGCAGCCCGTCTGGTGTTCAACCTTCCCAAGTTCTCTCACGTCACCCCCCTCCTCCGCACACTCCACTGGCTTCCAGTTGAAGCTCGCATCCGCTACAAGACCATGGTGCTTGCCTATGGAGCAGTGAGGGGAACGGCACCTCTGTACCTTCAGGCTCTGATCAGTCCCTACACCCAAACGAGGACATTGCGTTCATCCACCTCTGGCCTGCTGGCTCCCCTTCCTCTGCGGAAGCACAGCTCCCGCTCAGCCCAGTCAAAACTGTTCGCTGCTCTGGCACCCCAATGGTGGAACAAGCTTCCTCACGACGCCAGGACAGCGGAGTCACTCACCACCTTCCGGAGACATTTGAAACCCCACCTCTTTAAGGAATACCTGGGATAGGATAAAGTATTCCTTCTAACCCCCCCCCCCCCCCCCCCCCCCCCCCCCCAAATTGTAAAGTGGTTATCCCACTGGCTATAGGGTGAACGCACCAATTTGTGAGTCGCTCTGGCTAAGAGCGTCTGCTAAATGACGTTAATGTGCCCTTGAGCAAGGCACTTAACCCTAATTGCTCCTGTAAGTCGCTCTGGTTAAGAGCGTCTGCTAAATGACTAAAATGTAAATGTAAATGTAGTTAGCTCAGTTTAGCTCAACAATGATGAGTTGAGTTAGCTCAGTTTAGCTCAACACTGATGGGTTGAGTTAGCTCAGTTTAGCTCAACGCTGATGGGTTGAGTTAGCTCAGTTTAGCTCAACACTGATGGGTTGAGTTAGCTCAGTTTAGCTCAACGCTGATGGGTTGAGTTAGCTCAGTTTAGCTCAACGCTGATGGGTTGAGTTAGCTCAGTTTAGCTCAACACTGATGGGTTGAGTTAGCTCAGTTTAGCTCAACGTTGATGAGTTGAGTTAGCTCAGTTTAGCTCAACGCTGATGGGTTGAGTTAGCTCAGTTTAGCTCAACGCTGATGGGTTGAGTTAGCTCAGTTTAGCTCAACGTTGATGAGTTGAGTTAGCTCAGTTTACTCAACGCTGATGGGTTGAGTTAGCTCAGTTTAGCTCAACGCTGATGGGTTGAGTTAGCTCAGTTTAGCTCAACGCTGATGGGTTATTATTGTATTATTATTTTTTATCAAGGGAGGCCAAACGCTCGCTGGCTTCCCTTGCATTCAATGCTATGAGGGTGAGGGAGGGGGGATGGGTGAGGGAAGAGGGGGGGGGGATGGGTGAGGGTAGAGGGTAGAGGGGTGAGGGAGGGGGGATGGGTGAGGGAAGAGGGGGGGGGGGATGGGTGAGGGTAGAGGGGTGAGGGAGGGGAGATGGGTGAGGGAAGAGGGGGGGGGGATGGGTGAGGGTAGAGGTTAGAGGGGTGAGGGAGGGGGGATGGGTGAGGAAAGAGGGGGGGGGATGGGTGAGGGTAGAGGGGTGAGGGAGGGGGGATGGGTGAGGGAAGAGGGGGGGGGGTGGGTGAGGGTAGAGGGGGGGGATGGGTGAGGGTAGAGGGGGGGGGATGGGTGAGGGAAGAGGGGGGGGGATGGGTGAGGGAAGAGGGGGGGGGGGTGAGGGTAGAGGGGGGGGATGGGTGAGGGTAGAGGGGTGAGGGAGGGGGGATGGGTGAGGGAAGAGGGGGGGATGGGTGAGGGAAGAGGGGGGGGGATGGGTGAGGGTAGAGGGGGGGGGTGGGTGAGGGTAGAGGGGTGAGGGAGGGGGGATGGGTGAGGGAAGAGGGGGGGGATGGGTGAGGGTAGATGGGTGAGGGAGGGGGGATGGGTGAGGGAAGAGGGGGGGGGGGTGAGGGAGGGGGGATGGGTGAGGGTAGAGGGTAGAGGGGTGAGGGTAGAGGGGTGAGGGAGGGGGGATGGGTGAGGGAAGAGGGGGGGGATGGGTGAGGGTAGATGGGTGAGGGAGGGGGGATGGGTGAGGGAAGAGGGGGGGGGGATGGGTGAGGGAAGAGGGGTGAGGGAGGGGGGATGGGTGAGGGAAGAGGGGGGGGGTGAGGGAGGGGGGATGGGTGAGGGTAGAGGGTAGAGGGGTGAGGGAGGGGGGATGGGTGAGGGAAGAGGGGGGGGGGGGGGGTGAGGGAGGGGGGATGGGTGAGGGAAGAGGGGGGGGGGATGGGTGAGGGTAGAGGGTAGAGGGGTGAGGGAGGGGGGACGGGTGAGGGTAGATGGAGGGATGGGTGAGGTCATGGCCAGGTATGCAGCTGTCTAGCTGAGGGGAGTGGGTAGACTAATGCATTCAACTTGAACAGTATTATGCTATCTGTATTTGTCCTTTTTTTTGTTGAGCAGCAACACATCTGACAATTGCCTGGCTGTCACTCTGTTTGTCTATTGGTGTAGTGGAACGGGACAGAACTTTACATTCCTGTTTTGCTGTCAAGATGCTGTATATCTGTGTCTTCAGATCTCCTTTGGCAATCAGTTCTTCTAACCCCCATTTACTCTTCTCACAATATGTGTATAGCGAGATTGCATTAAACGAAACCGCTTCGAACATTGTTTGTCTTGTTGTTTGACAAGTGCGTATCAGAGAGTTAATGAATGTTAAACATTGAGATAAGTGCATCCTGGTATAACACATACAGGCGTCAATATTGAGCCGTTCCTGGCAAAAGTACAACTTCCTTCTGTAGTGTGGATTAGACCTAGATCCATCTTACCTCTTGATTGATTCTATTCTATTCCCAACACTGTTATGACAGTTGTAACACGCATCACTGCATCCTGTATCGAATGGTTGGCTGGTCCTCATTAAAGTCCCATAGATCAATTCATTACTCCCTTTTTGTTTACAAAGCCCTACTACGCTAGCTTCCAACTGTTGACCAGGTTAGCTTCCAACTGTTGACCAGGTTAGCTTCCAACTGTTGACCAGGCTAGCTTCCAACTGTTGACCAGGTTAGCTTCCAACTGTTGACCAGGTTAGCTTCCAACTGTTGACCAGGTTAGCTTCCAACTGTTGACCAGGCTAGCTTCCAACTGTTATCCGGTCTGTCCCCTCAACACCTCCCTCCCCCTTCCCAGTCACCCCTCCCCCTTCCCAGTCACCCCTCCCCCTTCCCAGTCACCCCTCCCCCTTCCCAGTCACCCCTCCCCCTTCCCAGTCACCCCTCCCCCAACTCCCCCAACTCCACCAGACAACCATACTAGTTTTTGGTGTACTGTGAGTGTCAGTGAAGAGTCATCCTTCAACAATAATATATTGGGGAGATACAGTGCCTTGCAAAATAATTCATCCCCCTTGGCGTTTTTCCTATTTTGTTGCATTTAAATTGATTTTTATTCGGATTTTCATGTAATGGACAAAATAGTCCAAATTGCTGAAGTGAAATGAAAAAAATAACTTGTTTAAATAAATAATAAAAAAGTGGTGCGTGCATATGTATTCACCCCCTTTGCTATGAAGCCCCTAAATAAGATCTGGTGCAACCAATTACCTTCAGAAGTCACATAATTAGTTTAATAATTCCACCTGTGTGCAATCTAAGTATCACATGATCTGTCACATGATCTCAGTATATATACACGTGTTCTGAAAGGCCCCAGAGTCTGCAACACCACTAAGCAAGGGGCACCACCAAGCAAGCGGCACCATGAAGACCAAGGAGCTCTCCAAACAGGTCAGGGACAAAGTTGTGGAGAAGTACAGATCAGGGTTGGGTAATAAAAAAAGATCAGAAACTTTGAACATCCCACGGAGCACCATTAAATCCATTATTAAAAAATTGAAAGAATATGGCACTACAACAAACGTGCCAAGAGAGGGCCGCCCACCAAAACTCACGGACCAGGCAAGGAGGGCATTAATCAGAGAGGCAACAAAGAGAACAAAGATAACCCTGAAGGAGCTGCAAAGCTCCACAGCGGAGATTGGAGTATCTGTCCATAGGACCACTTTAAGCCGTACATTCCACAGAGCTGGGCTTTACGGAAGATTGGCCAGAAAAAAGCCATTGCTTCAAGAAGAAAAAAAAGGAAAAGCCATGTGGGAGACTCCCCAAACATATGGAAGAAGGTACTCTGGTCAGATGAGACTAAAATTGAGCTTTTTGGCCATCAAGGAAAACACTATGTCTGGTGCAAATCCAACACCTCTCATCACCCCGAGAACACCATCCCCACAGTGAAGCATGGTGGTGGCAGCATCATGCTGTGGGGATGTTTTTCATCGGCAGGGACTGGGAAACTGGTCAGAATTGAAGGAATGATGGATGGCGCTAAATACAGGGAAATTCTTGAGGGAAACCTGTTTCAGTCTTCCAGAGATTTGAGACTGAGACAGAGGTTCACCTTCCAGCAGGACAATGACCCTAAACATACTGCTAAAGCAACACTCGAGTGGTTTAAGGGGAAACATATAAATATCTTGGAATGGCCTAGTCAAAGCCCAGACCTCAATCCAATTGAGAATCTGTGGCATGACTTAAAGATTGCTGTACACCAGCGGAACCCATCTAACTTGAAGGAGCTGGAGCAGTTTTGCATTGAAGAATGGGCAGAAATCCTAGTGGCTAGATGTGCCAAGCTTATATAGACATACCCCAAGAGACTTGCAGCTGTAATTTAGGGGGGGGGTGGGGGGGGTCAATAGTTATGCAAGCTCAAGTTTTCTGTTTTTTTTGGTCTTATTTCTTGTTTGTTTCACAATAAAATAATTTGTTGACATTGTGGTGTTGAGTTTGTTGTGTTGAACTTGTGGTGTTGAGGTTGTGGTGTGGAGGTTGTGGTGTGGAGGGTGTGGTGTGGAGATTGTGGTGTGGAGGTTGTGGTGTGGAGGTTGTGGTGTGGAGGTTGTGGTGTGGAGGTTGTGGTGTTGAGGTTGTGGTGTGGAGGTTGTGGTGTTGAGGTTGTGGTGTTGAGGTTGTGTTGTTGAGGTTGTGGTGTTGAGGTTGTGGTGTTGAGGTTGTGGTATTGAGGTTGTGGTGTTGAGGTTGTGGTGTGGAGGTTGTGGTGTTGAGGTTGTGGTGTGGAGGTTGTGGTGTTGAGGTTGTGGTGTTGAGGTTGTGGTGTGGAGGTTGTGGTGTGGAGGTTGTGGTGTGGAGGTTGTGGTGTGGTGTGGAGGTTGTGGTGTTGAGGTTGTGGCGTGGAGATTGTGGTGTGGAGGTTGTGGTGTGGAGGTTGTGTTGTTGAGGTTGTGGTGTTGAGGTTGTGGTGTTGAGGTTGTGGTATTGAGGTTGTGGTGTTGAGGTTGTGGTTTGGAGGTTGTGGTGTTGAGGTTGTGGTGTGGAGGTTGTGGTGTTGAGGTTGTGGTGTTGAGGTTGTGGTGTGGAGGTTGTGGTGTGGAGGTTGTGGTGTGGAGGTTGTGGTGTGGTGTGGAGGTTGTGGTGTTGAGGTTGTGGTGTGGAGATTGTGGTGTGGAGGTTGTGGTGTGGAGGTTGTGGTGTGGAGGTTGTGGTGTTGAGGTTGTGGTGTTGAGGTTGTGGTGTGGAGGTTGTGGTGTTGAGGTTGTGGTGTGGAGGTTGTGGTGTGGAGGTTGTGTTGTGGAGGTTGTGGTGTTGAGGTTATGGTGTGGAGGTTGTGGTGTTGAGGTTGTGGTGTTGAGGTTGTGGTGTTGAGGTTGTGGTGTGGAGGTTGTGGTGTGGAGGTTGTGGTGTGGAGGTTGTGGTGTGGAGGTTGTGGTGTTGAGGTTGTGGAGTGGAGGTTGTGGTGTGGAGGTTGTGGTGTGGAGGTTGTGGTGTGGAGGTTGTGGTGTGGAGGTTGTGGTGTTGAGGTTGTGGTGTGGAGGTTGTGGTGTTGAGGTTGTGGTGTGGAGGTTGTGGTGTGGAGGTTGTGGTGTTGAGGTTGTGGTGTTGAGGTTGTGGTGTGGAGGTTGTGGTGTGGAGGTTGTGGTGTGGAGGTTGTGGTGTGGAGGTTGTGGTGTGGAGGTTGTGGTGTTGAGGTTGTGGTGTTGAGGTTGTGGTGTTGAGGTTGTGGTGTGGAGGTTGTGGTGGGGAGGTTGTGGTGTTGAGGTTGAGGTTGTGGTGTTGAGGTTGTGGTGTTGAGGTTGTGGTGTTGAGGTTGTGGTGTGGAGTTTGTGGTGTTGAGGTTGTGGTGTGGAGGTTGTGGTGTTGAGGTTGTGGTGTTGAGGTTGTGGTGTGGAGGTTGTGGTGTGGAGGTTGTGGTGTGGAGGTTGTGGTGTGGAGGTTGTGGTGTGGTGTGGAGGTTGTGGTGTTGAGGTTGTGGTGTGGAGGTTGTGGTGTGGAGATTGTGGTGTGGATATTGTGGTGTGGAGGTTGTGGTGTGGAGGTTGTGGTGTTGAGGTTGTGGTGTTGAGGTTGTGGTGTTGAGGTTGTGGTGTGGAGGTTGTGGTGTGGAGGTTGTGGTGTTGAGGTTGTGGTGTTGAGGTTGTGGTGTGGAGGTTGTGGTGTGGAGGTTGTGGTGTGGAGGTTGTGGTGTGGAGGTTGTGGTGTTGAGGTTGTGGTGTTGAGGTTGTGGTGTTGAGGTTGTGGTGTTGAGGATGTGGTGTTGAGGTTGTGGTGTGGAGGTTGTGGTGTGGAGGTTGTGGTGTGGAGGTTGTGGTGTGGAGGTTGTGGTGTTGAGGTTGTGGAGTGGAGGTTGTGGTGTGGAGGTTGTGGTGTGGAGGTTGTGGTGTGGAGGTTGTGCTGTTGAGGTTGTGGTGTTGAGGTTGTGGTGTGGAGGTTGTGGTGTTGAGGTTGTGGTGTTGAGGTTGTGGTGTGGAGGTTGTGCTGTGGAGGTTGTGGTGTGGAGGTTGTGGTGTGGAGGTTGTGGTGTTGAGGTTATGGTGTTGAGGTTGTGGTGTTGAGGTTGTGGTGTGGAGGTTGTGGTGTGGAGGTTGTGGTGTTGAGGTTGAGGTTGTGGTGTTGAGGTTGTGGTGTTGAGGTTGTGGAGTGGAGGTTGTGGTGTTGAGGTTGTGGTGTTGAGGTTCTGGTGTGGAGGTTGTGGTGTGGAGGCTGTGGTGTGGAGGTTGTGGTGTTGAGGTTGTGGTGTTGAGGTTGTGGTGTGGAGGTTGTGGTGTGGAGGTTGTGGTGTTGAGGTTGTGGTGTTGAGGTTGTGGTGTGGAGGTTGTGGTGTTGAGGTTGAGGTTGTGGTGTTGAGGTTGTGGTGTTGAGGTTGTGGTGTGGAGGTTGTGGTGTGGAGGTTGTGGTGTGGAGGTTGTGGTGTTGAGGTTGTGGTGTTGAAGTTGTGGTGTGGAGGTTGTGGTGTGGAGGTTGTGGTGTTGAGGTTGTGGTGTTGAGGTTGTGGTGTGGAGGTCGTGGTGTTGAGGTTGAGGTTGTGGTGTTGAGGTTGTGGTGTTGAGGTTGTGGTGTTGAGGTTGTGGTGTTGAGGTTGTGGTGTGGAGGTTGTGGTGTTGAGGTTGTGGTGTTGAGGTTGTGGTGTGGAGGTTGTGGTGTTGAGGTTGTGGTGTTGAGGTTATTGTTTATTCTTCTTGTTTTTAATTGTTCTTCCTGTTGTGAGAAAATGTTTGTACTCAGGGCACCATTGGGAATGAGACCCTGAATAATACATTAAAATTAATAGTAAACATACATTTTACATTTTAGTCATTTAGCAGACGCTCTTATCCAGAGCGACTTACAGTTAGTGAGTGCATACATTTTCATGCTGGCCCCCCGTGGGAAACGAACCCACAACCCTGGCGTTGCAAGCGCCATGCTCTACCAACTGAGCTACAGGACAGGCCCCTTGACTAGGGCTGTTATGGCGACCATGTTACCGCAACATCACGAGTCGTGAAGGCAGTCAAATCCCACGTGACTGTTTAGTCACTGTAACCAGGCTTCTCCAAGCTCTGATGCTGCTGATGGTCATTAGTAGCCTACCAAACTTGCTAACTGCCTGGTACTCAGCACTCTATTGTCCCTCTAATCACTCTGACATCAATGCAAATGTGATTGGAAATCTAATCAAACACTGCATGAGAGCCCATGAGCTCATGTTGCGCAACATTAGGCTATGCAATTTCATGAGAAAACAGAGTGATGGCCTCTATTAAAAAGAGGAGGATCCCATCAGCTTTCTATAGGCTTACTATATTTATTTCTCAATTATCCTAATATTAAGCACATTGCTTCGCTTTACAACAGGAGTATAGCCTACCTTGCTGGCATGAAAATGAACCACGGGAAAAGCGTCCTCCATTCGCTATTTAAGTGATAATAGATGACATGTAATAATAGATGACATGTATTTCTTCCCCCTCCCCCTGTTTCGATACAGGTGCATGATAATGGTCCATTCTGAATCAAAACAAATGTCACACATATATCATTTAGTATATATAAAGACAAGATTAAATCAAGAATAATGTGATGGGTGACAATATTAGCCTATCACTTGTGAATTATATATTATCACTTGTGAATGATGCCCAGCTTAAGGCAAGAAACAGCAAATGCTTTTTTGGGGGGACTCAAATCATAGTCGCACACCTCATGTAGCCTAGCCCATAGGCCTACATGTTTTGATAAGGTTTGTGTCACAACTAAAGTGGCCAAATAACTTCTTAAAATGAAGCACATTAATCCGATTTACAATGGGTGTAGAGCCGAACTGGCATACATACGCAGCGCATGAGTTTCACATTTCGGGAAGATAATTTTCACCATAAAAATGCAACTTTATAATAAAATCATTACATGCATAATCGCATTTGTGGTCACTTTTGAGAATTGTGCTAATGGAACATTTGTGCTTATAGCCTACTGCCGTGTGCACATTGCTGCGCTCATAATGTGAAGAAATAGTCTAATAGTTTATCAACATTTTAAGCAAAACGTTCTCATCTGTTGCGTCAGGCTCATTGCTTAAAACAGGTTTTTTGATGCTAGTGGTTGTTTTAATTTGGGATCTATCGCATCCCACAACTGTCCCAGACTATGTTTGGAATATTTATTTCTCGCACAGAATAGAATAGGTCAACCTTTGTACTATGGGGGATAGTTGATTGACATAGGCTAGTGCTTTTGATGTTCGTTAGGCCTACTCATTGTGTTGGCTGACGAAAAGTAAATGTGGACATTTCTTCCAATATCTTCAATATGCGCCTCGGAATTGGATAAGGACGCGCACAGTTGCATCCCCGGATGTGTCTGTCTTCACTTGTAGCCTGTGAGAAAGACCCGATCATGTGACGGAGAGCCATGTGAGTGAGAGGTGCTTCGGCATCCAGCCGGGAGAAGGGAATTATAATTAATATATTCAGTCCAAGGGCACAACGGCCGCTGGCCTCAAAAGGCTTGGACTTTTTTAGCGGGCATTACGGCCACACAAAGGGGATGCAGCCGGGACATTTGAGGCATTATCAAGTGCTTGTCAAATTGTGAATGAGAGACTGATGAAGTGTGTACAGCCTGCGCAAAAAAACAAAGCAGATGCAACTGTTTTCAAATCAGATCAGGGCCAAACATAAGGACAACTCAGAGTATGCTATTCTGTTCTTCTGAAATAGACTACATTTTCTTCATATCATGTTTCTTTAGACCTGTCTAAAATAAGTAATGGATTTATTGTGAAGGTGTAGGCTATATTACATGGATTTATTATTATTTTTTAAATGTAGATGTTCCAAAGGTCTGCATCAGTGGCTTGTAGGCTGTGTGTGGAAGCCAGGAGATGCTAAATGTGTTTATGTTAATTAACGGTCAATTACCATGAGACCTGCAGTTAATTGCTTGACCAATCACCGGCTGACAAAATGTCATGACCACCACAGCCCTTCTCTTGACTTATTCCATATTTTGTTATGTTACAGCCTGAATTCAAAATGGATTCAATATTTTTTTTTTACCCATCTACAGAAAATACCCAATAATGACAAAGAAATTTTAGCAAATGTTTTGAAAATGAAATACAGAAATATCTAATTTACACAAATATTCACCCCCCCTGAGTCAACATTTTGTAGAAGCACTGTTGGCGGCAATTACAGCTATGAGTCTTTTAGAGTAAGTCTCTTAAGAAATGTTCAGGCGCTGTCAAGTTGATTGTTGATCATTGCTAGACCACAATTTTCAAGTCTTGCCATAGATCTTCAAGCCGATTTAAGTCAAAATTGTAACTAGGCCACACAGGAACAGTCAATGTTGTCTTGGTAAACAACTCCAGTGTAAAAAAAGGTGCTATCTAGAACCTAAAAGGGTTCTTTGGCTGTCACCATATGAGAACCCTTTGGGTTCTAGTTAACGTTAGCTAGTTAACGTTAGCTTGGCTCTCTCTGTGTGTTCGTGCCGTGGGAGGCAATGGCTAGCTAGTATGCTAACTATTCTAGCTAACTAACTAGCTGAATAAGTTGACGACGGACTCGCTCAAGCTGTCGGGACTAACCCACAACGTTAGACACGGACACGAATGATCTGCTTGGCATGTTGACACACTGGTGGATTGTTGTGGCCGAGTATTGGTGCTAAACCGTGTTGTTGGAGTCCGGCATGCTAGTTGGCTGTGGCGTCATATGACTAGGTGCCCTGGACGATTTTCACGGAAGAATACTGTACCAAGTTAGCTAGCTGAATAAACTAAGTTAGTCTATTCCTAGAAAACATTGAACCGCTGTTGTTTACAACAATTATAGTTTCTGAGGTGGAAGTTGGGAGAGTTTTATTTGGGTGTTTCAGTGAAACGTAAGCTAGGGAGGCCCCGCTCTCTCCTTTCCCAGATGTTTAGTTCATTTCATTCCGATCTCCTTTGCATTATTGTAGCCATTTTCTGTAGCCTGTCAACTATGCCTCTGTCTATCCCTGTTCTCTCCTCTCCGCACAGGCTACACAAACGCCTCACACCGCGTGGCTGCTGCCTCTCTAACCTGGTGGTCCCTGCACGCACCACCCACGTGGAGTTCCAGGTCTCAGGCAGCCTCTGGAACTGCCGTTCTGCTGCCTACAAGGCAGAGTTAATCTCAACCTATGCTACCCTCCAGTCCCTCGACTTCTTGGCGCTGACGGAAACATGGATTACCACTGAAAACACTGCTACTCCTACTGCTCTCTCCTCGTCTGACCATGTGTTCTCGCATACCCTGAGAGCATCTGGTCAGCGGGGTGGTAGCACAGGAATCTTCATCTCTCCCAAGTGGACATTCTCTCTTTTTCCCCTGACCCATCTGTCTATCTCCTCATTTGAATTCCATGCTGTCACAGTCACCAGCTCATTCAAGCTTAACATCCTTGTCATTTATCACCCTCCAGGTTCCCTTGGAGAGTTCATCAATGAGCTTGACGCCTTGATAAGTTCCTTTCCTGAGGATGGCTCACCCCTCACAGTTCTGGGTGACTTCAACCTCCCTATGTCTACCTTTGACTCATTTCTCTCTGCCTCCTTCTTTCCACTCCTCTCCTCTTTTGACCTCACCCTCTCACCGTCCCCCCCTACTCACAAGGCAGGCAATACGCTTGACCTCATCTTTACTAGATGCTGTTCTTCTACTAATCTCACTGCAACTCCCCTCCATGTCTCCGACCACTACTTTGTATCCTTTTCTCTCTCGCTCTCCTCCAACACTACTCACTCTGCCCCTACTCAGATGGTAATGCGCCGTCGCAAACTTGGCTCTCTCTCTCCCGCTACTCTCTCCTCTTCCATCCTATCATCTCTTCCCTCTGCTCAATCCTTCTCCCTCCAATCTCCTGATTCTGCCTCCTCAACCCTCCTCTCCTCCCTTTCTGCATCCTTTGACTGTCTATGTCCCCTATCCTCCCGGCCGGCTCGGTCCTCCCCTCCTGCTCCGTGGCTTGATCACTCATTGCGAGCTCACAGAACAGGGCTCCGGGCAGCCGAGCGGAAATGGAGGAAAACTAGACTCCCTGCGGACCTGACATCTTTTCACTCCCTCCTCTCTACATTTTCTTCATCTGTTTCTGCTGCTAAGGCCAGTTTCTACCACTCTAAATTCCAAGCATCTGCCTCTAACCCTAGGAAGCTCTTTGCCATCTTCTCCTCCCTGCTGAATCCTCCTCCCCCTCCCCCCCCCCCTCTCTGTGGATGACTTCGTCAACCATTTTGAAAAGAAGGTTGACAACATCCGATCCTCGTTTGTTAAGTCAAATGACACTGCTGGTCCTGCTCACACTGCCCTACCCTATGCTTTGACTTCTTTCTCCCCTCTCTCTCCAGATAAAATCTTGCGACTTGTGACGGCCGGCCGCCCAGCAACCTGCCCGCTTGACCCTATCCCCTCCTCTCTTCTCCAGACCATCTCCGGTGACCTTCTCCCTTACCTCACCTCGCTGATCAACTCATCCTTGACCGCTGGCTATGTCCCTTCCGTCTTCAAGAGAGCGAGAGTTGCACCCCTTCTCAAAAAACCAACACTCGATCCCTCTGATGTCAACAACTACAGACCAGTATCCCTTCTTTCTTTTCTCTCCAAAACTCTTGAGCGTGCCGTCTTTAGCCAACTCTCTTGCTATCTCTCTCAGAATGACCTTCTTGATCCAAACCAGTCAGGTTTCAAGACTGGTCATTCAACTGAGACTGCTCTTCTCTGTGTCACGGAGGCTCTCCGCACTGCTAAAGCTAACTCTCTCTTCTCTGCTCTTGTCCTTCTCCTCTGCTCTTGACCCGATCCTGTAGGTTCATGCTCTACAACATTTGGAGAGTACGACCCTGCCTTACACAGGAAGTGGCACAGGTCCTAATCCAGGCACTTGTCATCTCCCGTCTGGATTACTGCAACTCGCTGTTGGCTGGGCTCCCTGCCTGTGCCATTAAACCCCTACAACTCATCCAGAATGCCGCAGCCCGTCAGGTGTTCAACCTTCCCAAGTTCTCTCACATCCCCCCGCTCCTCCGCACACTCCACTGGCTTCCAGTTGAAGCTCGCATCTGCTACAAGACCATGGTGCTTGCCTACGGAGCTGTGAGGGGAACGGCACCGCCGTACCTTCAGGCTCTGATCAGTCCCTACACCCAAACGAGGGCATTGCGTTCATCCACCTCTGGCCTGCTGGCCCCCCTACCTCTGCGGAAGCACAGTTCCCGCTCAGCCCAGTCAAAACTGTTCACTGCTCTGGCACCCCAATGGTGAAACAAGCTCCCTCACGACGCCAGGACAGCGGAGTCACTCACCACCTTCTGGAGACACTTGAAACCCCACCTCTTTAATGAATACCTGGGATAGGATAAAGTAATCCTTCTACCCCCCCTTACCCCCCCCCCCCCCCCCCCCCCAAAAAAAAAGAAGTAATAATAATAATAATAACAATACATATTGTAAAGTGGTTATCCCACTGGCTATAAGGTGAATGCACCAATTTGTAAGTCGCTCTGGATAAGAGCGTCTGCTAAATTTTTTATTGTATTTTTTATTTAACCTTTATTTAACCAGGTAAGCCAGTTGAGAACAAGTTCTAATTTACAACTGCGACCTGGCCAAGACAAAGCAAAGCAGTGCGACAAAAACAACAACACAGAGTTACATATGGGGCAAAAAACACAAAGTCAAAAATACAACAGAAAATATATATACAGTGTGTGCAAATGTAGCAAGTTATGGAGGTAAGGCAATAAATAGGCTATAGTGCAAAATAATTACAATAGTATTAACACTGGAATGCTAGATGTGCAAGAGATTATGTGCAAACAGAGATACTGGGGTGCAAAAGAGCAAAACAAATAACAATATAGGGATGAGGTAGTTGGGTGGGCTAATTTCAGATGGGCTGTGTACAGGTGCAGTGATCGGTAAGGTGCTCTGACAACTGATGCTTAAAGTTAGTGAGGGAGATAAGAGTCTCCAGCTTCAGAGATTTTTGCAATTCGTTCCAGTCATTGGCAGCAGAGAACTGGAAGGAATGGCGGCCAAAGGAGGTGTTGGCTTTGGGAATGACCAGTGAGATATATCTGCTGGAGCGCAGACTACGGGTGGGTGCTGCTATGGTGACCAATGAGCTAAGATAAGGCGGGGATTTGCCTAGCAGTGATTTATAGATGGCCTGGAGCCAGTGGGTTTGACGACGAACATGTAGTGAGAACCAGCCAACAAGAGCGTACAGGTCACAGTGGTGGGTAGCGTATGGGGCTTTGGAGACAAAACGGATGGCACTGTGATAGACTACATCCAATTTGCTGAGTAGAGTGTTGGAGGCTATTTTGTAAATGACATCGCCGAAGTCAAGGATCGGTAGGATAGTCAGTTTTACGAGGGCATGTTTGGCAGCATGAGTGAAGGAGGCTTTGTTGCGAAATAGGAAGCCGATTCTAGATTTAACTTTGGATTGGAGATTCTTTATGTGAGTCTGGAAGGAGAGTTTACAGTCTAACCAGACACCTAGGTATTTGTAGTTGTCCACATACTCTAGGTCAGACCCGTCAAGAGTGGTGATTCTAGTTGGGTGGGCGGGTGCCAGCAGCGTTCGATTGAAAAGCATGCATTTAGTTTTACTAGTGTTTAAGAGCAGTTGGAGGCTACTGAAGGAGTGTTGTATGGCATTGAAGCTCGTTTGGAGGTTTGTTAACACAGTGTCCAATGAAGGGCCAGATGTATACAAAATGGTGTCGTCTGCGTAGAGGTGGATCTGAGAGTCACCAGCAGCAAGAGCGACATCATTGATAAACACGGAGAAAAGTGTCGGCCCAAGAATTGAACCCTGTGGCACCCCCATAGAGACTGCCATAGGTCCAGACAACAGGCCCTCCGATTTGACACACTGAACTCTATCTGAGAAGTAGTTGGTGAACCAGGCGAGGCAGTCATTTGAGAAACCAAGGCTATTTAGTCTGCCAATAAGAATGCGGTGGTTGACAGAGTCGAAAGCCTTGGCCAGGTCGATGAAGATGGCTGCACAGTACTGTCTATTATCAATCGCGGTTATAATATCGTTTAGGACCTTGAGTGTGGCTGAAGTGCACCCATGACCAGCTCGGAAACCGGATTGCATAGCGGAGAAGGTACGGTGGGATTCGAAATGGTCGGTGATCTGTTTGTTAAGTTGGCTTTCAAATACTTTCGAAAGGGAGGGCAGGATGGATATAGGTCTGTAGCAGTTTGGATCTAGAGTGTCACCCCCTTTGAAGAGGGGGATGACCGCGGCAGCTTTCCAATCTCTGGGGATCTCAGACGTTATGAAAGAGAGGTTGAACAGACTAGTAATAGGGGTTGCGACAATTTCCGCGGCTAGTTTTAGAAAGAAAGGGTCCAGATTGTCTAGCCCAGCTGATTTGTAGGGGTCCAGATTTTGCAGCTCTTTCAAAACGTTTGCTGTCTGAATTTGTGTGAAGGAGAAGCGGGGGGGGCATGGGCAAGTTTCAGCGGAGGGTGCAGAGTTGGTGGCCGGGGTAGTGGTAGCCAGATGGAAAGCATGGCCAGCTGTAGCAAAATGCTTGTTGAAATTCTCGATTATTGTAGATTTATCGGTGGTGATAGTGTTTCCTAGCCTCAGTGCAGTGGGCAACTGGGAGGAAGTACTCTTATTCTCCATGGACTTTACAGTGTCCCAAAACTTTTTGGAGTTAGTGCTACAGGATGCAAATTTCTGTTTGCAAAAGTTTTACGTAAATGACGTAAATGTAAATGAAGAACCAGTTTTGGTTCCAGGTAGAACCCTTTTGGGTTCCATGTAGAACCCTTTCCACAGAGGATTCTATATGGAACCCAAAAGGGTTCTACCTGAAACCAAAAAGGGTTATCCTATGGGGACAGCAGAATAACTATTTTGGAACCCTTTTTTCTAAGAGTTAGACATGGACAAGGAGTTAAACTTAGAGATGGATACAATATCTATTTCTATAGCTACTGTATCTGCATGGAGTTAGGTAAAGTATTTGTTTATATGGATTCAACTATCACTCAAGAACAATGGCATTTTCCTATTATGGTTTTAGGAAATCCGAGTGCAATAAAGTATTGATCTATCTATCTATAGCAATTCCTCTCTGCAAACAATAATGGGTTTATATTATGGTGTTGCCTATTCACATCTGAGGCACTGCATATGTCAAGGGATTTGAATTAAATGATTCAAATTCAAGTGATTTGACTGTATGTTGAGCAACTTCAGTTGTTGATTGACACATTGGTACATTTGTATTTAATCTATGTAATTAACAACGTTCATGATCTTTATTCCCAGTGTAACTCTGCCGTACTACAATGGAGGAGTTCAACTGGAGTGGAACGCAGTTTACACCAAACCTGTCATGTGGAACGGAGGAGATGCCGTCATGGCTGTTATAAGAAAGTATCATGCAGCACTTATTAATGTGTTACATTTACATTTTAGTCATTTAGCAGACGCTCTTATCCAGAGCCACTTACAGTTAGTGAGTGCATACATGTTTCTTTTGTTTTTTTCATACTGGCCCCCCCGTGGGAAACGAACGAGTGTTCACAGAGGTTTCATTGGTCTGTTTTAAGAATTCAAATATGCAATTGTTCTACATGTCTGTTATCATCCAATGTGAAAGTTGAATCATATGATGGATTTCTATGTGTTAGTTGAAGCTGGATTCAGAGTATGCCAACCGTACCTGTGGTCTCTGTGGAGACTTCAATGGTCTTTCCATCCACATTGAGTTCATTCAAAATGGTGAGCATTTATAAGGATTATAAACATGACGATGCATGAACATTTACAACATGCACTGTTAGAGCCGATTTGGGCATATTTTGTATAAAAGACTGAACATACTGAGCTCCATGTACATTTGTGTAAATATATTAAATATTAATGTATATGATGAAATATTAGGTACGTACCTTTATGATTTATTTACCGGATTGAGATATATTCATTTGTTATTAGTGTAACTCAGTTTTTGGCCCCCCCTCTTGCCCATTCATTGTACTGTGTTAATTGTGTTAGTATAAAGGCAGGAAGTTGGGCCTTCGGGGGGAGGAGTCCTTGCTAGATGCGGGAGCGGTATAGTTTTTTGACCATATAGACATACAGAAATACAGACAGACAGACAGGTCATATTATATTATGTATTTGCATTTCAAGTAATCTCTGCTTTAAGTTGATTGGAGAATACCTTTTTGTTAGATAAGAAGAATAAACATTTTTTGTTGCACTATATCCCTGGATCTCATTGAATGTTTGGCCGTTTGGAAACGTTGAGTGTGGACTGTATGCGTCCGAAACAACCCCGCTTCAGGCTAGGGCAGTGGCTATGGTAAAGAGGAAAGGAAGCCACTACATTCAAGTCAAAAAACTCCGTGAAGGATTACTACCGGAACGAAATCTCCGGTTCGGACACACGCTGGATTTTGTTCTATTTGTAATTGCATTCGGACCATAAGGACAGCTCGCTTGGAAGGATTTGAACTCCTAGATTTCGCCAGCCGTGAGTAACCACTGCGAATGAATGAGCTGCCCTGTTCAAGGCGATCGTTTGATCATGCATATTATGGAAGCGCAAATGTGCTTATAATTGGAATGTTTGATAAACTTGGGAATGGAATTCAAAATACAGCGCTGTGAAAACAATTAAGAAGTTTAAGTTTGGGAAACACAGATCCTATGCACAATGTAGCCTAATCATATATCTAATATTTGGCCTAACGTGGAAATGCAATCCATCAACGCAACGAATGCAACTTAAGGATCTAAAGATACTGCGTGTTAAAACTTCATTAAAAGGACAAAACCTCAACGGGATGAAATGTTTAAAACGCATCTAAAATGCCAAACTTGCACATGTGCAATTCAAAATGGGTCAATATGCTGAAATGGATGACTGTGTTTTTAAAGATTAAAGGAGGTCTAAAGGGGCATTACGTTTAACAATCAAACCAACAACCGTGTCATTGTAAATTGAGTGAACTAAAAGTGAATGATGGAGGAGGAAATCCCAAATAAGACTCCACTGGAGAGGGCAGAGGAGCATCTAAATTCACTCTATGCAGCCCGGAGAGGCAAACTTGGAGTGTGTACACGCAAAATGAATGAAATAAAAGTCCTTCTTGTTGATGGAGGAAACATTGCAACTGTGAATGAGAGTCTTGAAGCATTTGATGCTGTGCTCAATGACTTTAAGAAGGCTCATGAATCTGTGCTAGAGCTGGTCACAGAGGAGGAACAGGAACAGGAGAGCATTAACTATTATCAACCAAGAATGAGAACTTATGAACATTTCCTGAAAGAGGTGGAAATATGGAAAAAGGCTGAAGTTGAGCCACAAACGCTCATTGAACCACATGACAGCATTTCCAATGTGTCAAAAATATCAAGTAAAACTAAGTATTCTAAGACTGCTTCCTCAGTGTCCTCTGAACGCCTTAAAGCCGAGGCAGAACGAGCAGCTCTACTAGCTCGCCAAGCATCATTACAAGACAAGCATGCATTGGAACTGGAGAAAGCTCAACTGAATGTTAGGATGGAAAAAATGGCACTGGAAACGGACATAGCAGCATATAATGCCAAACTGAAGGTCCTGGAGAGTACCGAGTCAACTTCTCAATCCCATTCTGTGGCAGCCCATTTACTAAGCCAAGAAGATGGAATGAACTCTTATTTTGAGAAACAGGAACCAGAGGTCTATGTGGAACCTGAACCATCACCTGTTGAGTTTGCTGCATTAGGTGCAGTTCCAAAGACCCCACTACAAAGAGTTTTACAACAACCGACCACAAAGCCATCAAACCCTATTCCGAAAACAGTCGTAAACCACACTCTTCAGCAGCCAACAGCAAGGTCTAGCAATCGACACAGAATCAACACTGCGGGTATCAGCCATAATACCAGCCATGATAACCTCTCTACTGTCATGCAAAGGCAGAATGAAATTGCTGACCTCCTTGTACTACAGCACAAACAAGCCACACTCCCTGTTAGGGAGATACCTATGTTTGACGGTGATCCTCTAAACTTTAGGCCATTCATGCGTGCATTTGAGCATGGTATAGAAGATAAGACAAGCAGTCACCAGGATAGGCTCTATTACCTGGAACAATACACCTCTGGTCAGCCCAAGGATCTGGTCCGTAGTTGTCTGCATATGGAAGCCAGAAGAGGCTATGCAGTAGCTAAGAGGTTGTTAAAGGAACACTTTGGCAATGAAATCAAAGTCACCACTGCTTACATGGAAAAGGCTTGGAACTGGACAAACATCAAACCCGATGATGGAAAGGGACTGGGTGGTTATGCACTCTATCTAAGAGGTTGCTGTAACGCTATGCAAGACCTACAGAACATGGAAGAGCTTAATCTTCCCTCCAACATAAAGCTGATCATGTCAAAACTTCCCTACAAACTAAGGGAAAAATGGAGGTCTATGGCATGTGATATTTTAGAGAGAAGTCACCTGAGGGCCCAGTTCAGTGACCTGGTAACGTTCATGGAAAAACAGGCCAAAATACTGCAGGATCCGTTGTATGGAGATATTCAAGATCCCCTGTACAACAAAAGGTTTTTAAAACCCAAAACAGAAGCTGACTTTAAACAGCAGTTCAAGTCCAAGAGTAGGGGAAGCAGCTTTGCCACTACAGTAGCTGTAGTGGCAGATTGTGACTCTGAAAAACCTTTAAAAGAACAAACATTCAAAGTAAAGAGACCAGGCACCTACCCTTCTGATGCTCCCAGTATCTCATGTATATTTTGTGCTGGTGCGCATTTATTGGTCGACTGCCAACAGGTGAAGGCACAGCCACATGAATTCAAGGTTGAGTTTCTGAGATCAAAAGGCCTTTGTTTTGGCTGTTTGATGAGAGGACACTTAAGCAGAGAATGTAAAAGAAGGATGACCTGTCAGAGCTGTCAAAGAAAGCACCCCACTATCCTGCACATTGAAGGAAGAGAGAGATTTAGATCTCAAAAGGCAGATATGAGTGGTGTAGCAGCAAAGCGGGAGGAGATTGTCAGCAGTGCTCTTGTTTCACTGGAAGCTGGTGAAGATACCGGGGCCGGTACAGATTGTGCACTTGCAATTGTGCCAGTTCAAGTAAAGGTGGCAAATGGAAGCAAGTCTGTGTTAACCTATGCGTTTCTCGATTCTGGTAGCTCAGCAACATTTTGTACGGAGAGACTCATGAGGCAGTTGCAAGCTAAAGGCAGTGCGACTGAAATTCTGCTACGCACAATGGGGCAGGAGAGTCCTACCAAGAGCTTTGAGATATCTGGATTAGAGATTGGCAATGTGGAAGGCGACACATTTCTTGCATTACCAAAGGTCTACACCCAACATAAGATCCCAGTGACAAGAGAGAACATTCCCACTCAGAAAGAGCTCAAAAGGTGGCCATACCTGAAAGAGGTTCAGTTGAAGGAGATTGATGCTGACGTCGAACTTCTGATTGGCGTAAATGCTCCAAAGGCAATGGAACCCTGGCAAATCATAAATAGCCAAGGCAACGGACCGTATGCAGTGAAAACCCTCTTTGGATGGGTGATGAATGGTCCTCTCAACAGTTGTACCATGGCAGAAGAATCCGGGCGTCCTACGGTGATGGCCAATCGTATCTCAATGGCCGACCTGGGGGTTCTTCTTGTAAATCAGTACAACCATGACTTCCCTGAGAGAGAGTATGAAGAGAAAAGTGAGATGTCAGCTGAGGATCGTAGGTTTATGGAGATAGTATCAAGCTCCATAACCCTCAAAGACCATCACTACTACTTACCGTTGCCCTTTCGCAACAAAGATGTAGTCCTGCCAAACAACCGTGACATGGCAAAGCAGCGGGCTCTAAATATTATCAGGAAGTTCAAGAAGGACAAAGGTTACGCTGCAGAGTACAAAGGCTTCATGGAAGAGATGATAACAAAAGGTTACGCCGAGAAGGTACCACAAGAACAGCTCCTCAGAGAGAAAGGCAAGGTATGGTACATACCACACCATGGCGTTCACCATAAGCGCAAAGGAACGATACGAGTGGTGTTTGACTGTTCATCATCCTATAAAGGTACATCTCTTAACAGTGAACTCCTTCAAGGCCCTGACCTGGCAAACACGCTTATAGGAGTCTTGCTAAGATTTCGGCAAGAGCACATTGCCATGATGGCAGACATCAAAGGAATGTTCCATCAAGTACGTGTCCATGAAGATGACTTAGACTTCCTGCGATTCCTATGGTGGCCGGATGGTGATACTAACAAAAGATTGGAGGAGTACAGAATGACAGTACATCTTTTCGGTGCTATATCCTTTCCAAGTTGTGCAAACTTTGCACTGCGAAAGACTGCAGAAGACAACTGTGAGGGGTACGATGAAGAGGTGATTCAAACAGTCAAGTCCAACTTCTATGTTGATGACTGCCTCAAGTCAGTGGCCACAGAAGAACAAGCCATAGCTCTCACAAGAAACCTCAGGGATGTGTGCTCTCAAGGTGGGTTCAAATTGACCAAGTGGGTCAGCAACAGCCGCACTGTACTAGCTTCTATCCCTGATGAACACAAAGCCAAGCAGATAAAAGAACTGGACCTGGACAGAGAAAAGCTGCCTGTTGAAAGAGCACTTGGAATCCGATGGAACATTGAAAGGGATGTGTTTACCTTCCAGGTCACTGTCAAGAACAGACCCCTTACAAGAAGAGGTATTCTCTCAACTGTCAGCTCTATTTATGATCCATTAGGTTTTCTCGCCCCATTCGTATTAAAGGCAAAGCAAATTCTTCAAGTGCTCTGCAAGCTAAAGTGTGGATGGGACGAAGTCATCCCTGAAGAACACTCTATTTCATGGAAGAGATGGCTCTCAGAGCTGGACCAGCTCTCCAGATTCCAGATCAACAGGTGTATGATGCCGGAGAACTTTGGTCAAATCAAGACCGCACAGCTGCATCACTTCGGTGATGCAAGTGAACAAGGTTATGGCACGGCAAGCTACCTTAGGTTCACAAACGTTATGGAAAAGGTCCACATCGCATTCATACTGGGGAAATCAAGGGTGACTCCACTCAAGCAGATGACGATCCCCAGACTGGAACTTGCTGCAGCAACATTGGCAGTGCGAGTGGACAGGATGTTAAGGTTGGAGCTCCAGATTGAACTTGAGGAGTCAACTTTCTGGACAGACAGCCAGTCGGTGCTAAAATACATCCGCAACGATACCAAGAGATTCCATACTTTTGTGGCTAATAGGGTTGCTATGATCCGTGACCTATCGAAAGCAAAACAGTGGAGGTATTTGAACTCCAAACACAACCCAGCCGATGATGCCTCAAGAGGATTACATGTTGAAACTTTCCTGAACTCAAAGAGATGGCGCAAAGGACCAGAATTCCTGGAGAAAACAGAAACACAATGGCCGAAAGTCCCCGAGGAGCTTGGCTCCATCCCTCCAGATGATCCAGAGGTGAGAAAAGACGTCATCGTAAACAGTACATGTGTGGAAGAAAAGAGTCCGACCAGCAAACTGATTGAGTACTATTCAACATGGAACAGCTTGAAGAAAGCAGTTGCCTGGATGCTGAAACTGAAGAGACTTCTACTACAGTTAAGCCAGAAAAGGAAAGTTCTCACCCAAACTGATCCAGGATCAGATCAGAGTCTGACAAACTCACTGAAGGAACAAATTGACAAGTTCAAACTGACGTTTGGAAAAGAAAGTCTGTCTGTAGATGACCTAGATGAAGCAGAAAAGGTCATCATTCGATTTGAGCAACGACAGCACTTTAAACAAGAAATTGCACTAGTTGTAAAAGGAAAACAATGTGCCAAGAGAAGCGGCTCAATCTGTAAGCTTGATCCAGTAGTTGACAATGGCATTCTGAGAGTAGGAGGAAGGTTAAGCAAAGCTGCTATGCCTACGGAACTAAAGAATCCTATGATCCTGCCCAAAGACTCCTACATCTCCAGACTGATCTTACTCCACATCCATGAGCAGGTTGGCCACTCTGGGAGAGGTCACATGCTTTCTAGACTTCGCCAGCGATATTGGATACCCTGTGCCAACTCCTTAGCAAGGAAGATCCTTAAGAGCTGTGTCTTCTGCAGGCGGATGCAAGCTAGAGCTGGGGAACAGAAGATGGCTGACCTTCCACAAGATCGGGTAGCACCTGATTTGCCGCCTTTCACCCATGTGGGCATAGATTACTTTGGCCCCATAGAGGTGAAGCGAGGCCGCGTTCATGTGAAGCGGTATGGTGTGATCTTTACTTGCCTTGTGAGTCGAGCTGTCCATCTAGAAGTTGCTAGTTATCTGGATACTGATTCCTGCATCAATGCCCTGCGCAGGTTCATCTGTCGAAGGGGCCCAGTAACAAGTATCAGAACAGACAATGGCACCAACTTTGTTGGAACACACAGAGAGCTAGGAGAAGCTCTGAAAGAGCTGGATCACAACAAGATTCAAAATAAATTACTGAAGGAAGGAGTGACATGGTCATTCAACCCTCCCTCTGGAGCCCACCATGGGGGGGTATGGGAGAGGTTGATCCGACTGGTGAAAAAGATCCTCTATTCAGTCCTTAAAGAGCAAGTACTGGATGATGAGGCTTTGCAGACAGCCTTGTGTGAAGTTGAGGCGATTATGAACGACAGACCAATCACTACTGTAACAAATGACCCTAACGATCTAGAACCCCTGACTCCGAACCATCTGCTTCATCTGAAAACAAAGCCAGTCCTGCCACCAGGACTATTCCAGAGAAGTGACCTATACTCAAGAAGGAGATGGAAGCAAGTACAATATATCACTGACCTCTTCTGGAAGAGATGGATCAGGGAGTATCTTCCACTTATGCAGGAGCGGAACAAGTGGAACAAAACTAAGAGAAACTTCAGTCCTGGTGACCTTGTGGTCATCGTCGATGATACCGCCCCAAGGAACTCTTGGCTAATGGGGGCGTGTGGTGAAGGCTTTGCCAGGGGCCAAAGGTCTTGTCCGGAGCGTCATGGTTAAGACTAAGACCAATATCCTACAGAGACCTATCAATAAACTCTGTCTGCTCCTTGAGGCGACGAAGTGAGACACACACACACACACACACAGTGCTCCATCTTTGAATCACGTGCACCTCTGATTCGTTGATGTCGTACTCTTACATTCTTTGATGTCATACATTTTGTGGACGTCAAACTCTTGACATTTTTTGGAAGTTGAACACCTTTACACTTCAACTCAGACTGAGATCTATGGACTATTTTCCTATATGGCACCTTGTATATTTGTATATAGCTATGAACTGTAATGGTGCTCTGGTATAGAATGTTTTTGTATTGGCTCTACGTTTGAATATTAAGTAATTGTTGTGCATTCAGTGCAGTCAACAATTAGGGGCCGGTATGTTAGAGCCGATTTGGGCATATTTTGTATAAAAGACTGAACATACTGAGCTCCATGTACATTTGTGTAAATATATTAAATATTAATGTATATGATGAAATATTAGGTACGTACCTTTATGATTTATTTACCGGATTGAGATATATTCATTTGTTATTAGTGTAACTCAGTTTTTGGCCCCCCCTCTTGCCCATTCATTGTACTGTGTTAATTGTGTTAGTATAAAGGCAGGAAGTTGGGCCTTCGGGGGGAGGAGTCCTTGCTAGATGCGGGAGCGGTATAGTTTTTTGACCATATAGACATACAGAAATACAGACAGACAGACAGGTCATATTATATTATGTATTTGCATTTCAAGTAATCTCTGCTTTAAGTTGATTGGAGAATACCTTTTTGTTAGATAAGAAGAATAAACATTTTTTGTTGCACTATATCCCTGGATCTCATTGAATGTTTGGCCGTTTGGAAACGTTGAGTGTGGACTGTATGCGTCCGAAACAACCCCGCTTCAGGCTAGGGCAGTGGCTATGGTAAAGAGGAAAGGAAGCCACTACATGCACAGTATAGTCATTTATAAGTCATTTCTAAGCATTTACAATGACTTATTTAGTTATTATTAACATATTATTTATGTTACATATTCTAAGTGGCTGTTACTGTATATATTCTAAGTGGCTGTTACTGTAAATATTCTAAGTGTCTGTTACTGTAAATATTCTAAGTGGCTGTTACTGTAAATATTCTAAGTGGATGTTACTGTATATATTCTAAGTGGATGTTACTGTAAATATTCTAAGTGGCTGTTACTGTATATATTCTAAGTGGATGTTACTGTAAATATTCTAAGTGGCTGTTACTGTAAATATTCTAAGTGGCTGTTACTGTAAATATTCTAAGTCATTGTAATTTCATACAGGTTGTAAGTTCACTAATATACATAATTGTATCTCCGTGCAGGTCGTTATGTGAGCCCCATTGAGTTTGGCAACAGGCAGAGGGTCCACAGGCCCAATGAGGATTGAAGAGAGAGATGGCCAGGCAGAGGGTCCACAGGCCCAATGAGGCTGAAGAGAGAGACGGACACCACCAACAACTACCCCCAGACAACAGAACCACACCACCAACAACTACCCCCCAGACAACAGAACCACACCACCAACAACTACCCCCAGACAACAGAACCACACCACCAACAACTACCCCCAGACAACAGAACCACTAACTACAACAACTACCCCCAGACAACAGAACCACTAACTACAACAACTACCCCCAGACAACAGAACCACTAACTACAACAACTACCCCCAGACAACAGAACCACACCACCAACAACTACCCCCAGACAACAGAACCACACCACCAACAACTACCCCTAGACAACAGAACCACACCACCAACAACTACCCCCAGACAACAGAACCACACCACCAACAACTACCCCCAGACAACAGAACCACACCACCAACAACTACCCCCAGACAACAGAACCACACCACCAACAACTACCCCCAGACAACAGAACCACACCACCAACAACTACCCCCCAGACAACAGAACCACACCACCAACAACTACCCCCAGACAACAGAACCACACCACCAACAACTACCCCCAGACAACAGAACCACTAACTACAACAACTACCCCCAGACAACAGAACCACTAACTACAACAACTACCCCCAGACAACAGAACCACTAACTACAACAACTACCCCCAGACAACAGAACCACACCACCAACAACTACCCCCAGACAACAGAACCACACCACCAACAACTACCCCCAGACAACAGAACCACACCACCAACAACTACCCCCAGACAACAGAACCACACCACCAACAACTACCCCCAGACAACAGAACCACACCACCAACAACTACCCCCCAGACAACAGAACCACACCACCAACAACTACCCCCAGACAACAGAACCACACCACCAACAACTACCCCCAGACAACAGAACCACACCACCCACAACTACCCCCAGACAACAGAACCACACCACCCACCAGAGACATGCATGTACTCCTTGCATTCCTACTTGTGAGTGGTCAGAATGGTATGATGAAGATGATGAGTGACTGGGAAACGGAGTGGAAACTAAGTGTGTAAAGATCCACAGGATATTGAATGTGTAGCTACAGACTATCCTGATATGAGCTTAGAGGACTATGTAGCTGGGGCAGGCCACGTTGTAGAGTGAGATGTTGACTTTGGTTTAATATGTGAAGAAAACTAAACAGACTCAGAGACCATTAAAGTGCGAGAACTATACGATTTGAGTCCTCTGTTGCATTGTATGTATCTCAACAACAAAACCACCCATACCAACCCCCAAGACAACCCAAAAACCCACAACACCCAAGATGACTGAAAAACCAACAACTGTAAAATCCACAACCCCTTAGACAACTGAAGAACCCACAACAGCAACACCCCGGACAACCAAAAAACCCACAGAACCAACAACCGAAAAAACCCACAGAACCAACAACCGAAAAAACCCACTGAACCAACAACTGTAAAACCCACAAATCAAATTGTATTTATCACATGCGCCAAATACAACTGGTGTAGGTAGACTTTACAGTGAAATGCTTGCTTAGGAAACTTTCCCAACGATGCAGAGTTTAATATAAAATAGTAACTAACACGAGGAATAAAATCAAATACACAAGAATGGAGCTATATACAGGGATTACCAGTACCAGATCAATGTGGAGCTATATACAGGGATTACCAGTACCAGATCAATGTGGAGCTATATACAGGGAGTACCAGTACCAGATCAATGTGGAGCTATATACAGGAAGTACCAGTACCAGATCAATGTGCAGCTATATACAGGAAGTACCAGTACCAGATCAATGTGCAGCTATATACAGGGAGTATCAGTACCAGATCAATGTGTAGAGGTACAAGGTATTTGAGGTAAATATGGACATGAAGGCAGGGTAAAGTGACTAGGCATCAGGATAGATAATAATAAGGTATTTGAGGTAGATATGTACATGAAGGCAGGGTAAAGTGACTAGGCATCAGGATAGATAATAATAAGGTATTTGAGGTAGATATGTACATGAAGGCAGGGTAAAGTGACTAGGCATCAGGATAGATAATAATAAGGTATTTGAGGTAGATATGTACATGAAGACAGGGTAAAGTGACTAGGCATCAGGATAGATAATAATAAGGTATTTGAGGTATATATGTACATTAAGGCAGGGTAAAGTGACTAGGCATCAGGATAGATAATAATAAGGTATTTGAGGTAGATATGTACATGAAGACAGGGTAAAGTGACTAGGCATCAGGATAGATAATAATAAGGTATTTGAGGTATATATGTATATTAAGGCAGGGTAAAGTGACTAGGCATCAGGATAGATAATAATAAGGTATTTGAGGTAGATATGTACATGAAGGCAGGGTAAAGTGATTGCAAAGGTTGATGACAGAATTTGCCCACGATGGACCGCCACACCACCTTCCTGTTCAAGTGAGCAAAGCACAACAAGGTGAGTCCAGAAATGTATTGTATGCTGCTGCATAAATGATGCAATATGCCAGGGAGATATGTATACTGTAGCTAAGAAAGTAATACTAAGTGTATGTAAGCTGTTAGTAGCCCATGTGCCTCACCCTAATAATTTCGCCAACTGTTCTGACTTGGTGGCGCACATGTAGCCTATATCCTGTTTTAGAGAAATGTAGTCATGGAATATTGTAAGAGCTTTCATTGTCTGCTTATATGCCCCCTTTATATATCCTATGGTTCTGACTTGGTGTACAGGGAAAATACTGTAAGAATGGCCCATGTTCTGAATTCTCCAATAACAGGTATTTTTCCTGGTCTTTAGATCCGGATCATGTATAATGGTGTGTCTCCCTCCAATAGAAGGTATTTTTCCTGGTCTTTTGAGCCGGATCATGTATAATGTTGTGTCTCCCTCCAATTTGCAGGTGTAGAGAAGGACAAAATGGAAGGGAAAGGGGATAACTAGTCAAAACTGAATGGATTCAACCAAAATGTGTCTTCTGCATGTTTTGCGGAATCAGAGAGGTGCAGGGGGCTGCCTTGATCGACGTCCGGGGAGAGAATTATATTTAAAATGTGGAAATGTAGAAACATATGCTCGCTTATCTTATTAAAATGCAACGTTCAAATCCCTCTGCCTCTTGTTTGTTTTATTGGAGAAGTGCATGTACCTAGTCTTGAAAAGTTTAGTTTTAGAACTTGGGAAGGTTGAACACCAGACGGGCTGCGGCATTCTGGATGAGTTGTAGGGGTTTAATGGCACATGCAGGGAGGCCAGCCAACAGCGAGTTGCAGTAATCCAGACGGGAGATGACAAGTGCCTGGATTAGGACCTGTGCCGCTTCCTGTGTAAGGCAGGGTCGTACTCTCCGAATGTTGTAGAGCATGAACCTGCAGGAGCGGGTCACCGCCTTGATGTTAGCGGAGAACGACAGGGTGTTGTCCAGGGTCACGCCAAGGCTCTTCGCACTCTGGGAGGAGGACACAACGGAGTTGTCAACCGTGATGGCGAGATCATGGAACGGGCAGTCCTTCCCCGGGAGGAAGAGCAGCTCCGTCTTGCCAGGGTTCAGCTTGAGGTGGTGATCCGTCATCCATACTGATATGTCTGCCAGACATGCAGAGATGCGATTCGCCACCTGGTTATCAGAAGGGGGAAAGGAGAAGATTAGTTGTGTATCGTCAGCGTAGCAATGATAGGAGAGGCCGTGTGAGGATATGACAGAGCCAAGTGACTTGGTGTATAGGGAGAAAAGGAGAGGGCCTAGAACTGAGCCCTGGGGGACACCAGTGGTGAGAGCACGTGGTGCGGAGACAGCTTCTCGCCACGCCACTTGGTAGGAGCGACCGGTCAGGTAGGACGCAATCCAGGAGTGAGCCGCGCCGGAGATGCCCAGCTCGGAGAGGGTGGAGAGGAGGATCTGATGGTTCACAGTATCAAAGGCAGCAGACAGGTCTAGAAGGACAAGAGCAGAGGAGAGAGAGTTAGCTTTAGCAGTGCGGAGAGCCTCCGTGACACAGAGAAGAGCAGTCTCAGTTGAATGACCAGTCCTGAAACCTGATTGGTTTGGATCAAGAAGGTCATTCTGAGAGAGATAGCAAGAGAGTTGGCTAAAGACGGCACGCTCAATAGTTTTGGAAAGGAAAGAAAGAAGGGATACTGGTCTGTAGTTGTTGACATCAGTGGGGTCGAGTGTTGGTTTTTTGAGAAGGGGAGCAACTCTCGCTCTCTTGAAGACGGAAGGGACATGGCCAGCGGTCAAGGATGAGTTGATCAGCGAGGTGAGGTAGGGGAGAAGGTCACCGGAGATGGTCTGGAGAAGAGAGGAGGGGATGGGGTCAAGCGGGCAGGTTGTTGGGCGGCCTGCAGTCACAAGTCGCAGGATTTTATCTGGAGAGAGAGGGGAGAAAGAAGTCAAAGCATAGGGTAGGGCAGTGTGAGCAGGACCAGCAGTGTTATTAGACTTAACAAACGAGGATCGGATGTCGTCAACCTTCTTTTCAAAGTGGTTGACGAAGTCATCCACAGAGAGAGAGGAGGGGGGAGGGGGGGGGGGGGGGGATTCAGGAGGGAGGAAAATGTGGCAAAGAGCTTCCTAGGGTTAGAGGCAGATGCTTGGAATTTAGAGTGGTAGAAGGTGGCCTTAGCAGCAGAAACAGATGAAGAAAATGTAGAGAGGAGGGAGTGAAAAGATGCCAGGTCGGCAGGGAGTTTAGTTTTCTTCCATTTCCGCTCCGCTGCCCGGAGCTCTGTTCTGTGAGCTCGCAATGAGTCATCAAGCCACGGAGCTGGAGGGGAGGACCGAGCCGGCCGGGAGGATAGGGGACACAGAGAGTCAAAGGATGCAGAAAGGGAGGAGAGGAGGGTTGAGGAGGCAGAATCAGGAGATTGGAGGGAGAAGGATTGAGCAGAGGGAAGAGATGATAGGATGGAAGAGGAGAGAGTAGTGGGAGAGAGAGAGCGAAGGTTGCGGCGGCGCATTACCATCTGTGTAGGGGCAGAGTGAGTAGTGTGGGAGGAGAGCGAGAGAGAAAAGGAAACAAAGTAGTGGTCGGAGACAAGGAGGGGAGTTGCAGTGAGATTAGTAGAGGAGCAGCATCTAGTGAAGATGAGGTCAAGCGTGTTGCCTGCCTTGTGAGTAGGGGGGGACGGTGAGAGGGTGAGGTCAAAAGAGGAGAGGAGTGGAAAGAAGGAGGCAGAGAGAAATGAGTCAAATGTAGACGTAGGGAGGTTGAAATCCCCCAGAACTGTGAGGGGTGAGCCATCCTCAGGAAAGGAGCTTATCACTGAAGTAACACTGAAGTTCAAAGAAGTTCATCAGGTTTTAAAGGTTTATTTGAACATCTTTGTACATATGCAGAACATACGGTTCCCCTCTCTCCACTGGGATTCTCTGCCTCTAACCCTGGTACAGGGGCTGAGTCACAGGTAGGGGTTTCGTAACCGCAGGCAGAACAGTTGAAACTGGAACAGCAGCAAGGCCAGGCGGACTGGGGACAGCAAGGTGTCAGCATGCCCGATAGTCCCGACGTATGGTCCCAGGGCTCAGGTTCTCAGAGAGAAAGAGAGAACGAGAGAATTAGAGAGAGCATACTTAAATTCACACAGGACACTGGATAAGACAGGAGAAGTACTCTAGGTATAACCAACTGACCCCAGCCCCCCGACACATAAACTACTGCAGCATAAATACTGGAGGCTGATACAGGAGCGGTCCGGAGACACTGTGGCCCCATCTGAAGAAACCCCCGGACAGGGCCAAACAGGAAGGATATAACCCCACCCACTCTGCCAAAGCACAGCCCCCGCACCACTAGAGGGATATCCTCAACCACCAACTTACAATCCTGAGACAAGGCCGAGTATAGCCCACAAAGGTCTCCACCACAGCACAAACCAAGGGGGGGGGCGCCAACCCAGACAGGAAGATCACGTCAGTAACTCAACCCACTCAAGTGACGCACCCCTCCCAGGGACGGCATGAAAGAGCACCAGCAAGCCAGTGACTCAGCCCCTGTAACAGGGTTAGAGGCAGAGAATCCCAGTGGAGAGAGGGGAACCGGCCTGGCAGAGACAGCAAGGGCGGTTCGTTGCTCCAGAGCCTTTCCGTTCACCTTCACACTCCTGGGCCAGACTACACTCAATCATATGACCTACTGAAGAGATAAGTCTTCAGTAAAGACTTAAAGGTTGAGACCGAGTCTGCGTCTCTCACATGGGTAGGCAGACTGTTCCATAAAAATGGAGATCTATAGGAGAAAGCCCTGCCTCCCGCTGTTTGCTTAGAAATTCTAGGGACAATTAGGAGGCCTGCGTCTTGTGACCGTAGCGTACGTATTGGTATGTACGGCAGGACCAACTCGGAAAGATAGGTAGGAGCAAGCCCATGTAACGCTTTATAGGTTAACAGTAAAACCTTGAAATCCCTATACCCTATACCCTACACCCTACACCCTATACCCTATACCCTATACCCTATACCCTATACCCTATACCCTATACCCTATACCCTACACCAGGACCAAGTAGTGCACTATACACTGCCCTCAGAACAGCCTCAAGTCGTCGGGTCATGGACTCTACAAGGTGTTGAAAGCGTTCCACAGGGATGCTGGCCCATGTTGACTCCAATGCTTCTCACAGTTGTGTCAAGTTGGCTGGATGTCCTTTGGGTGGTGGACCATTCTTGATAGAGACGGGAAACTGTTGAGCGTGAAAAACCCAGCAGCGTTGAAGTTCTTGACACAAACCGGTGCGCCGGGCACCAGCTACCATACCCCGTTCAAAGGCACTTAAATCTTTTGTCTTGCCCATTCACCCTCTGAATGGCACACATACACAATCCATGTCTCAATAGTCTCAAGGCTTGAAATGTATTCTTTAAACTGTCTCCTCCCCTTCATCTACACTGACTGATGTGGATTTAACAAGTGACATCAATAAGGGATCATAGCTTTCACCTGGATTCTTAATGTTATGTACAGTCATTATATAGGGAATAGGGTACACTTTTGGGACGCATCCAACTTCTCAGGAATATCGATAGTGATCTAAGGACTATTATGCTTAATACATTACCCAATGTCACTTACAGTGAAGTTAATCAGATCTCTGACAGACAGACAGAACAATGGTAACGCCTAAAGTTTGATCAGTCCCCTCCTTAAATACAGAGTCAACTTTCCCAGCATCATCGAGGTACTTCCCTGAGTGTAGGTACTTCCTTGAGTGTAGTAGTTTAAAAGCAGATGCCTGGTGCCATACATTATCAGTAGGACCAGGTAGATTACCTGTTCAGGTGGACCAGGAGTACATCGTTAGAAGAACCATCATGGCACTCCAATGGGTAAAGCCGTGGATTGCTCTCCTCTTCGGACTGTCTGCTGCATATTCTGAGACTGGTAAGAAAAGATAAGACAAGATATGATAAAATGCCATTTAATATCACCTTAGGATAATTCATGTAGCATAGTTTAGGGACTAAAGAGGAGCTGGTCTAGAAGCTAAATAAGACTTGTTCCCTGTCTTTTTCCAGTTATGATTCCAGATATGACTTCCATTGGGAGTCTATATGATTCCAAACTGCAAATCTTGTCAGGTATTCTTTTTTTTACATATATGTTACCTAATACTCAAATATCTATATTATACTGTTATATTATACATCTCGTATTCAGACATGAATGGTGCAACTATACAGTACATTTCCCCCATGCAGCAGGAGTGAGTCCCACTCATAACGGGCAGGTCTGCAGCACATGGGGTAACTACCACTACAAAACCTACGATGGAGACTTCTTCCAGCTGCCCTACACCTGTAACTACGTGCTGACGTCGCTGTGTAAGAGCAGCAGCGGCTATGAGGCCTTCAACGTTCAGCTGCAGCGGGGAGAGGTAGACGGGCTGCCCACCATAACCAAGGTATTCCTTTGGGATCAGTCCTTTGATTGGTTTTTAAATAGCACTATGATTTTATTGTAAGGTGACCTTGAGATGTCCTGAAAGGCATCTGTCAAATAAAATGTATTATTATTATTATTATTATTATTAAGGTGTCTTTGAAGCTGGATGGAACCTTTGTGGAACTGGCCAATGGTAACGTCAGTGTCAACGGAAAACAGTGAGTTCACAGTCCAATCAACAAAGGCTCTTAGATGTGTCAAACCATTGGCTCTTAGATTTAGTGTAAAACCATTGGCTCTTAGATTTAGTTTAAAACCATTGGCTCTTAGATGTGTCAAACCATTGGCTCTTAGATTTAGTGTAAAATAAATTGTAATAGAGGAAGCAAATTATAGGCAGTTTGTTACCACTTAACTACATCCAATGGAATTAATGTTATTCAGAGATCAATCTTATCAACTGTAGGGAAACAAAACCAATGGAGAGTTTTTTTTAAATTTTTTGCTTCAATTGCATTCAGTTGCTACTTTTGTACAAAGAATTCATACATAAAAAAAAAATGTATTAATATCATGGATGCAGTGTTGTATCATCATTCAGCTCAGCTTGAGATCATATTTTTGCTGTTTAACATCATCTACATAATGTCAGTTTCAACGGGCAACAGTCAGGTTCATCAGTGATCAGTGATCTAAAAGCATTATTTGTATAGCATTCAGAGGTAAAACTCTTATTCTGAAGTTTAGTTGAACAATGTTGACCCTTGTTGGAATACCAACTCTCCCCTCTGATGAACACTGTGTTGTTTCGTTCCCCTAGGGTCACCATACCATTTGGTCAGTTTAACGTCTTCATAGAGAGGACCGTTTCCTATGTGAAGATCACAGCCAAGCTGGGGTTAGTCGTCATGTGGAATGGACATGATTCCCTCTGGGTATGTGTTCAGTCTGCTTTACTAATTTCAATATGTTTTCTGTCACACTACAGTGATTTGCGGTTGTTTTACCTGCTTTGGTTCAATGCACTGATTGTAAGTTGCTCTGGATTAGAGTGTCTGCTAAATGTCAAATGTATGTGATGCTTTGCTGCAATATACTGGTCCTGATGAACATGGTCTATAGTTAGCTAGTGAATGTAGAGCAACATCAGTGTTAGTGGAACTGTTGGGATAAGAGTGGGAACATATCAGTGTTAGTGGAACTGTTGGGATAAGAGTGGGAACATATCAGTGTTAGTGGAACTGTTGGGATAAGAGTGGGAACATATCAGTGTTAGTGGAACTGTTGGGATAAGAGTGGGAACATATCAGTGTTAGTGGAACTGTTGGGATAAGAGTGGGAACATCAGTGTTAGTGGAAGTGTTGGGATAAGAGTGGGAACATATCAGTGTTAGTGGAACTGTTGGGATAAGAGTGGGAACATATCAGTGTTTGTGGAACTGTTGGGATAAGAGTGGGAACATATCAGTGTTAGTGGAACTGTTTGGATAAGAGTGGGAACATATCAGTGTTAGTGGAACTGTTGGGATAAGAGTGGGAACAGAGAATGGTGTGAAGACGGCGTTAACCGCGTTAACATGATAAGAGTTTAAAAGGTTTTAACAACATGATAAGAGTTTAAAAGGTTTTAACAACATGATAAGAGTTTAAAAGGTTTTAACAACATGATGAGAGTTTAAAAGGTTTTAACAACATGATAAGAGTTTAAAAGGTTTTAACAACATGATGAGAGTTTAAAAGGTTTTAACAACATGATAAGAGTTTAAAAGGTTTTAACAACATGATAGTTAGAGAGGGAGTAGCGAAATGCTTGTAGCACAGGTACAAGGAGTGGAATGTTAGCATAAACAGCCTGGTACCCAGGCTAGAACAGCCTCAACTCATGATGAAGTGTGTGAAATGTCAATTCATATGAACTGCTGTAGGTGCATGTACAGCTGGCTGTATGTGAAATGGACATATTTGCGATGCGTTAAACCTCAGTCATCATCCATTGGTTTTATAGGTGGAGCTGAACTCAAAGTTCCAGAATCAGACGTGTGGGCTGTGTGGAGACTTCAACGGAGTCCAGATTTATGACGAGTTCATTAAGAATGGTAAACAAAATCACCAAATGTCTTAGGGGGGGGGGGGCAGATTATGCTCCTGTTCTGCTTACGAATGAGTGGGTTCAATCTATGGCTTAGGAACAGGTTCTAAAGTATTTTACCATATTAAGAAAGCGTTACAAAAAACACAAAACACATGATGACAGAGATAGATAAAACTCTGTTTCTTTTCCCACAGATGCTCATCTCAACATAATCGACTATGGTGATCTTTGGAAGATGAATGGCCCAACAGAGACCTGTACAGAAATCCCTGGTCCCAAGGAGCAGTGTGAAGACCAGGTATTTACACGTCTAGAGCTGAGCTGAACATTTAAGATTTCGTATTCATTACATTTAAACATGATTGTAAGATCTTGGAATGTCAGTTGAAATATCAATATCAACATCCTCATGGCTGACATTTGATCAGTACAAAATCCCTCTATGTTGCCTCTAGTAATTATTCTTCTTCTCCTTCTTCTCCTTACTAAATGTAATCAAGATGTTTTCAAATACTATTGTCCTGTGGTTGTGTGTGATTTCAGGAAACAGTAGTTTTCTTCATTAACACATCACATAACTGAACTATCTTCTTCTTCTTCTTCTTCTTCTTCTTCTTCTTCTTCTTCTTCTTCTTCTTCTTCTTCTTCTTCTTCTTCTTCTTCTTCTTCTTCTTCTTCTTCTTCTTCTTCTTCTTCTTCTTCTTCTTCTTCTTCTTCTTCTTCTTCATCCTTTTCAGACCGAACTTTGTGAGCAGCTTCTCACCAGCCTTGCCTTCAGTAGCTGTAAGGAGCTGATTGCCACAGACTCTTTCATCAAGGCCTGTGCAGCAGACATGTGTCACTGTGGCAACAGTAGCAGCAGTGCCACCTGCGCTTGCTCCACCATGTCCGAGTACTCCCGCCAGTGTGCTCACGCAGGGGGGAAACCCCAACAGTGGAAGACCGAGGAGTTCTGCTGTAAGGGAAATCTGTTTTGTCTTTGTATTGGAACAGTTATGTTGGAACTCAAAGTAAACACTTTGATCATGCAATAATGCTTTGCCTTAGGTCATCTGTAGTGTCTTCTTCTTCTTCCAGATGCTGGTATTTACATTTACGTGACGGAAAACTGAGGAGCAAATCCCAATTTCCACTTAGTTGATGTCAATAAAAGACTAAAGTGAAAATCTGAAGTAATGAAGACTTGGAAACAGATTTCTGATTAGGGTTATTTGTCTGTGTTGAGCAGTGGAGACGTGTCCTTTCAACATGGAGTACCAGGAGTGTGGTAGTCCCTGCACTGATACCTGCTCCAACCCAGAGAGGAACCAGCATTGTGAGGAACACTGCACCGACGGATGCTTCTGCCCTGCCGGTACATGCACTAATATACTGAATACAACATCTTACGTCAGCAATGTAACCATTTTAAAGTAGCTGAATACAACATCATTTACATTTAACATTTTAAATGAGCGACTTACAGATTGGGAGTGCATACATTTTCATACGTCAGCAATGTAACTATTTTAAAGTAGCAATAAAAAATATACAAATGCGATCTCACCGACGGATGCTTCTGCCCTGCCGGTACTGCACACTCACTGATTTTAACAGAGATGGGATCAAGTCACAATTTTGCAAGTCTCAAGTCAAAGGTTAAGTGTTTAATGACAATTTCATTGCAATTGCAATGCATCAGTGATTTTGTCCCACATGTTTTACAAACATTTATGGAACAAGGTGACTAAATTTATTTAATTTAATTTATGGAACAAGGTGACTAAATGTATTTAATTTAATTTATGGAACAAGGTGACTAAATGTATTTAATGTAATTTATGGAACAAGGTGACTAAATGTATGTAATGTCATTTATGGAACCAGGTGACTAAATGTATTGAATGTAATTTATGCATCCAGGTGACTAAATGTATTGAATGTAATTTATGGAACCAGGTGACTAAATGTATTGAATGTCATTTATGCATCCAGGTGACTAAATGTATGTAATGTCATTTATGGAACCAGGTGACTAAATGTATTGAATGTAATTTATGCATCCAGGTGACTAAATGTATTGAATGTAATTTATGGAACCAGGTGACTAAATGTATTGAATGTCATTTATGCATCCAGGTGACTAAATGTATTGAATGTAATTTATGGAACCAGGTGACTAAATGTATTGAATGTAATTTATGGAACCAGGTGACTAAATGTATTGAATGCCTTTCTCATAGGAACCGTGTTTGATGACCTCACACAGACTGGCTGTGTAGCTGTGAACCAGTGCTCTTGTCTCCACAACGGACAGTCTTACCAGCCTGGACAATCATTCTCAAGAACATGCCATACATGGTAAGAGCTGCACTGTATTTATATACACTGAATTATTGTGTGTGTGTGTGTGTGTGTGTGTGTGTGTGTGTGTGTGTGTGTGTGTGTGTGTGTGTGTGTGTGTGTGTGTGTGTGTGTGTGTGTGTGTGTGTGTGTGTGTGTGTGTGTGTGTGTGTGTGTGTGTGTGTGTGCCGGATGTGTCGAGCCGGATGTGTCGAGCCGGATGTGTCGAGCCGGATGTGTTGAGCCGGATGTGTTGAGCTGGATGTGTTGAGCCGAATGTGTTGAGCCGAATGTGTTGAGCCGGATGTGTTGAGCCGGATGTGTTGAGCCGGATGTGTTGAGACGGATGTGTTGAGCCAGATGTGTTGAGCTGGATGTGTTGAGCTGGATGTGTCGAGCTGGATGTGTTGAGCCGGATGTGTTGAGCTGGATGTGTTGAGCTGGATGTGTTGAGCCGGATGTGTTGAGCCAGATGTGTTGAGCTGGATGTGTTGAGCTGGATGTGTCGAGCTGGATGTGTTGAGCCTGATGTGTTGAGCTGGATGTGTTGAGCTGGATGTGTTGAGCTGGATGTGTTGAGCTGGATGTGTTGAGCCGGATGTGTGCGTGTGTGTCTATGTGTGTGTGCTGTAGGCTAAACTGACTGTCTCTCTCCATTAGTACCTGTAACCAAGGCCAGTGGAGTTGTACAGATCTAGATTGTCCAGCTACCTGCTCCATAGTGGGAGGTTCCCACATCACCACCTATGATGGGAAAGACTACACCTTCCATGGAGACTGCTCATATGTCCTGTCCAAGGTAGGGATCTAAACTAACGTATGGAGACTGCTCCCGCTGTATGTCCAAGGTATGGATCTAAACTAACGTATGGAGACTGCTCCCGCTGTATGTCCAAGCTAGGGATCTAAACTAATGTATGGAGTGATATTAGTGCCAACAGAAATATTGAATACAAATTTGATTTCTTAATAGACATTATTCAATTCAGATTCTATTTCAGTTGGCACTGATATGTCTCCATACTAATGCATACTGTATGTTTAGTAGATTTAACTCCTAACTTGCTAGCGAACATGTACTGGCCCACGAGCGGGCCACATCCGGCATAGATTGCGGCCGACAGGTGGCATCCACTTGCATTGGCGGTGCTTGTACATACCATTGCTATCACTATCCATATTCATCTCATAAATAAAATCTAACTTTTCTATCAAGTTGCACCATAATATACCCTGCCTCCATTCACACCCCTTGACCTTTTCCACATTTTGTTGTGTAACAGCCTGAATTAAAAATGGATTAAATAGTGTTTGTTTTTTTGTCACTGGCCTACACACAATATCCCATAATGTCAAAGTGGAATTATGTTTTTCAAAAATTAATTTAAAAGAAAAAGCTGAAATGTCGAGTCAATAATTATTCAACCCCTTTATTATGGCAAACCTTAAGTTCAGGAGTAAAAATGTGCTTAACAAGTCACATAATATATTGCATGGACTCACTCTGTGTCCAAAAATAGTTTTTAACATTATTTTTGAATGACTACTTCATCTCTGTACCCCACACATACAATTATCTGTAAGGTCCCTCAGTCGTGCAGTCAATTTCAAACACAGGTTCAACCACAAAGACCAGGGAGGTTATCCAATGCCTCGCAAAGAAGGGCACCTATTGGTAGATGGGTACAAATTTAAAAAGCAGACATTGAATATCCCTTTTTTATTTTATTTTATTTTATTTTATTATTATTATTATTATTATTATTTTATTCAGGTTGTAAGACAACAAAATGCAGAATAAGTCAAGGGGTGTGAATACATTCTGAAGGAACTGTAATTCCCTAGAACTGAAAGTATGCAAGTAGTAAGTAGTGTGTTAAAAAAAAATTAGTTTCCTTAACTTTACTGTCATACCTTGTGCTAATTGTCCCCAGCAAACCAACAACACTGCTTTCACAGTCCTGGGTGACATAGTGAAATGTGGAAATACGGACACTGAGACCTGCCTAAAGGCTGTGACCCTGGTGATTCCAGAGTCCAAGGTAAGTTAGCCTCTCTGCAGTGACACACCCACCTGATAGTGTCATATTAAAATATATCAACATCAAACCATGTTGTATATGTTTAGAGAAAAAAAGCTCAATGTTGGGACTTCTCCTGCTGCCAGTAACTCTTATCACCACTTCAGGGTCAATTCTATTTCAATTCCAGTCAATTCAGGCAGTAAACTGAAATCCCAATTCCAATTCTCTTCATTGTTTTTCAGTGAGGAACATTTGGAATTGGTATTGGAATTAGGCTCTGGATAAGAGTGTCTGCTAAATGACTAAAATGTAAATGTAAATGTTTACTTTCTGTATTGAATGGAATTGACTCCACACTCCTTATCACCAGGGGAGTCTCTCGGTCGTCATCGAGGCCAGTGGAAGGGTCTTTGTCAACAAGATGTTTTCTCAGTTGCCGCTTTTCATGGGTGAGTTACTGCTTGATGGCAACTTGAGAAAAGGGATACAGAAATGTGATATCTGTCTATTTTCTTTTTGTCATGAATCAGTATAAACTTCTGTTTGAAACCCACCAGACATGTCACCCATTGAGTTGTCTCTTTTTTCTTAGCATCATGTAACACCAATAGCATCCCACAACACAACGGGGGAGCTAAAAGTTAATGGTCCACCAGATTGTGACTAAAACTTGTGTATATTTTCCACAGCGAATGTAACAATCTTTCAGCCCTCTACGTTCTACATCGTTGTGCATACCTCTTATGGGCTGCGTCTAGAGGTCCAGCTAACACCTATAATGCAGGTCTTCATCATAGCTAGCAGCTCCCACAAGGAACAAACCCAGGGTATGTTTCTCTCAGTTCATTCAACGTCTTCGTGAAAGATAAGCGTCTTTGGGTCTTTGAAAAGCGCTATATAAATCCCATGCATTGTTATTATAAAAGCTGATTGGTTGTCAAACTATTGTTATTGTAATATACCACTTGTTTGGGGGGGGTTTCAGTCAAACCTCATCTGAAACAATTATTAATAAACTAACAATACTTGATGCATTGCATCTTTAGTCAATGTTAGTTTTAACCACTTTAATGAATCTGTTATATTGTTTTGCACCTCTTATCCAGGTCTTTGCGGAGACTTTAACAGCGTCCAAGCTGACGACTTCAGGACCATCAATGGACTGGTGGAAGGAACCGCTGTGACGTTCGCCAACACGTGGAAGACCAAAGCAAGCTGCCCTGATGTGACACAGAACTTTGAGATCCCATGCAGTCTGAGTGTAGAGAACGGTACTCCTTCGACCTCTTTAAAAACACTAACGTATGTCTAATGCAGCGGTTCTCAAACTAGGGGTCGTGAACCCATGTGGGGTCGCCTGATATGAAAAAAGGGTCGCGGGAGAATTTCCAAAATACCCCAAAGTATATACACTGAACAAAATATAAACGCAAAACATGACAAGTGTTGGTCCCATGTTTCATGAGCTGAAATAAAAGATCCCAGAAATGTTCCATAAACACAAAAACGTATTTCTCTTAAATTTGGTGCACAAATTTGTTTAAATCCCTGTCAGTGAGCATTTCTCCTTTGCCAAGATAATCCATCCATCTGGGGTCAAAAAAAGGCCACTCTACCCCAGTGGTAGAAAAAGGATCACTCTACCCCAGTGGTAGAAAAAGGATCACTCTGTGCATAGATCAGAGTTTATTTTCTAACTAAACATTTGTATTGTTTGCTTATGTTTCGGCGTAGAGAGCCTTTATCAAGGCCTTGGGACACTTTTTGGGGATGACACTTACGTATGTCTACTGAGATGCACAGTAAAGCCTAGATAAAAACTCTTTGTACTTTGTGCTTAAATGTTAAATGTTGCTCATATCTCATATGTTTTACAGAGAGATATGCCAAGCACTGGTGCTCGATGCTGTCAGATCCTGCAGGAATATTTTCCCAATGCCACACTGAGATCAACCCAAAGTACTACAAGGAAGTAAGTATGATGATTTTAATTTGTCAAATGCTCTTTAATTACAGAGTTATCCCAAAGCTCTATCATTCAAGAAGTTCTATATTAAAATGTATCATTTTAATGTATTACTAAATGTAACCTAATGTAGATCTCAAAACATGTCATCAGATTTTTCAAGATGTTTTCAAATAGTATTGTCCTGTGCTTGTGTGTGATTTCAGAAAACAGTAGTTTTCTTCATTAACAAATCACATAACTGAACTATCTTCTATTTCCCCTTCTCCTTCTCCTTCTTCTTCTTCTCCTTCTTCTTCTTCTTCTTCTTCTTCTTCTTCTTCTTCTTCTTCTTCTTCTTCTTCTTCTTCTTCTTCTTCTTCTTCTTCTTCTTCTTCTTCTTCTTCTTCTTCTTCTTCTTCTTCTTCTTCTTCTTCTTCTTCTTCTTCTTCTTCTTCTCTCCCTATAGATCTGCCTATATGACAGCTGTAACTGTGAGAGGAGTGAGGAGTGCATGTGTGCTGCGGTCTCCTCCTATGTCCGTGCATGTGCTGCTGCAGGTGTCCTGCTCAATGGATGGAGAAACACCACCTGTGGTAAGATAAACATCAGAGAACCCCCAAAATGAATTAATGAATGAATGAAGGGTTTCCACTTATATTTACCCACTGTGTTCAGGGTTTCCCCTTATATTAACCCACTGTGTTCAGGGTTTCCCCTTTATATTAACCCACTGTGTTCAGGGTTTCCCTTTATAGTAACCCACTGTGTTCAGGGTTTCCCCTTTATATTAACCCAATGTGTTCAGGGTTTCCCCTTATATTAACCCACTGTGTTCAGGGTTTCCCCTTATATTAACCCACTGTGTTCAGGGTTTCCCCTTTATATTAACCCACTGTGTTCAGGGTTTCCCCTCCTATTTACCCACAGTGTTCAGGGTTTCCCCTCCTATTTACCCACAGTGTTCAGGGTTTACCCTCTTATTTTAAAACAAAATAAAAGAAATAACCCAAAACATATAATGAAATGTTGAATCACCATACTGTTTCCACAGGGAAGTACACCTCTCTCTGCCCCGACACAATGGTCTATGACTACACCATGACCAGCTGTGACCGCACCTGTCGTTCACTGAGCCAGCCAGACTTTACCTGCCAGGTACATTCACATGGACATCTCATTTCTATCACTTTTATTTATTTAATATTATTATTATTATTCATTTTATTAATGTCTTGGTGTCTAAGATTGTTGTTGTCTTGTTGTTGTTGTTGTTGTTGTTGTTGTTGTGTATGTTCTTGTTGTTGTGTGTGTTGTTGTCTTGTTGTTGTTGTTGTTGTTGTGTATGTTGTTGTTGTCTTGTTGTTGTGTATGTTGTTGTTGTCTTTGTTGTGGTTTTGCTGTTGTTGTCTTGTTGTTGTTGTGTATGTTGTTGTTGTAGTTGCAGACATGCCCAAAGTAATTTCCCCTCAGGGATAAAATAACGTTTTTTAATTGAATTGAACAGTTAGACCATGTGCCTGTGGATGGCTGTGGCTGTGCAGAGGGAACCTACCTGAATGACCAGGGAGACTGTGTCCCTGCCTCACTCTGCTCCTGCTACTATGGAGGCACGGTAGTACCCCCTGGAGAGGCCACCAGGATCTATGGGGCTACTTGGTGAGGACTTGCTTGGCATGTGAAAGAAAATCTCAGAAAATCAGATGGTCTTCTTTGTCGTGGCTCTATTCAAATATTTAGAAATCGACTGTCTTCTTCTCAAGTCTTGGTTTACTGCAAGAGGCATGCTAAACCATGCTTAACCCCCTCCTCTTGTACCCCTCTTAACCACCAGCTCATGCAGACATGGGAAATTAAGCTGTGTTGGAGAACAAAAACATTCATGTGAGTACGACGAAATTCGGAAACACATCTTTATTTGCCAAATACAGCAAATCACTTCACAACCAAGACTCTATAATTCAGTCATGAACAAGGAAGTTGAGTCCCTACTAACCTATAAAGCCTACTTTTGGTCCCTACAGCCTGTGAAGAACCAATGGGTTTCTTCAACTGCTCCAGTGCAGGGCCCGGAGCCAAGGGCTCAGAGTGCCAGAAGAGCTGTCAAACACTAGACAGTCAATGTGTAAGTCTACAATGGGACATGCCTTACAACACGTTTAATAAAAACATGCCTTACAACACATTTTAATAAAAACATACAAGGACAATGTTATGTTACCACAGTCTCAGATTGATCAAATTATTTATAACCTTAGACATAGCTAGGCCCAGGATCCAAACGACATCCTCCGATGGTGCACTGAGATTGACTTTTTAGAAGGTTTCTGTTTGAGCAGACATCTGTAATGTTTACAGAGAACCTGATCTCCATGAACATCAAGGAGATCATCTTTAAAAGTCCTTTAAAAACACTTGATCCATTTGACAAATAATGCCCACATGTCATTCCCAGGGACATACAGGCACACTGTCAACTTAAATATCAGTCCTTCCCTATTTCATGTCATTTCATTGTGTGTTCCAGATCAGTGCAGACTGTGTATCAGGCTGTGTTTGTCCTGCTGGTCTGCTGTCTGATGGAAATGGAGGATGCATCGAGGAGGACCTATGTCCCTGTTCTCACAATGGAGTCTACTACCAACCTGGACAGACACTCAAAGTAGACTGCAATACCTGGTAACATCGGCTTCTGCCCCTCCTCTTCCTCTTTTGGATATTTTCAAATACAAGTGTCAAATGTTTCCCTCTATAATCTTGACATGTGATCATGTTTGCATCACTGTAGCACTTGCAAAGGGAGGAAATGGCATTGTACCAATAACCAGTGTGATGGGATGTGTGCCATATATGGGGATGGGCATTTCATCACTTTTGATGAGGAAAGGTTCACTTTCAATGGAGATTGTGAATACACTCTTACTCAGGTAGGGCAATACTCATTAGCATTTATGATTAAGGAACAATACTTTGATTTGATTTTGTATTTTAATAAAAACCCTACTTTATGTACGGTCCACATATTTTCTAATTATTGATCAATATATAGTAATGATAATAACTAAGCGGTAAAGGTTTTCTGATTCTTTGTTGTAATACATCCTGCAGGATTACTGCAGCAACAATCCAAACGGTACCTTTAGAGTGATCACGGAGAACATTCCCTGTGGAACCACTGGCACCACCTGTTCCAAGGCCATCAAGCTCTTCTTGGGGGTAGGAACCACTGTTCATAAACGGCTTCATAAATGCATTAAAGGTGAAAATAGACAAGTCCGGACATTTGGCACAATGTCGACGGCGGTGGCAGCGAATGTAATTGCATTGCTGAAGTCTATGCGTTTTTGCTAGCAGGCTAGATTGACTGACAGAGTGCCTGCTTAGAATTGTATTCGAGCAGAATTGATAGCAGCACAAAACCCCCATATGTATTTGTTACATTAGAATTTAAAATCGACATGTTGTATCTGTGTACAAACTGGGTAGTGTAAAACCCAGCACCACCACATTGTAACCCTGGATAGTGTAACCCTGGATAGTGTAACCCTGGATAGTGTAACCCTGGATAGTGTAACCCTGGACAGTGTAACCCTGGATAGTGTAACCCTGGATAGTGTAACCCTGGATAGTGTAACCCTGGACAGTGTAACCCTGGATAGTGTAACCCTGGATAGTGTAACCCTGGACAGTGTAACCCTGGATAGTGTAACCCTGGATAGTGTAACCCTGGATAGTGTAACCCTGGACAGTGTAACCCTGGATAGTGTAACCCTGGATAGTGTAACCCTGGATAGTGTAACCCTGGATAGTGTAACCCTGGACAGTGTAACCCTGGATAGTGTAACCCTGGATAGTGTAACCCTGGATAGTGTAACCCTGGATAGTGTAACCCTGGATAGTGTAACCCTGGATAGTGTAACCCTGGATAGTGTAACCCTGGATAGTGTAACCCTGGACAGTGTAACCCTGGACAGTGTAACCCTGGATAGTTTAACCCTGGATAGTGTAACCCTGGATAGTGTAACCCTGGATAGTGTAACCCTGGATAGTGTAACCCTGGATAGTGTAACCCTGGATAGTGTAACCCTGGACAGTGTAACCCTGGACAGTGTAACCCTGGATAGTGTAACCCTGGATAGTGTAACCCTGGACAGTGTAACCCTGGACAGTGTAACCCTGGATAGTGTAACCCTGGATAGTGTAACCCTGGATAGTGTAACCCTGGATAGTGTAACCCTGGATAGTGTAACCCTGGATAGTGTAACCCTGGACAGTGTAACCCTGGATAGTGTAACCCTGGATAGTGTAACCCTGGACAGTGTAACCCTGTCTACTAGTCTTACATTAGCAATAAAATGAACACATTGTGTTTCTTTCTTTCAGAACAATGAGATCATACTGGCAGATAAATCTGTAAAAGTGATCAAACAAGAGAATGGGGTAGACGTGCCATACCAGGTCCACTCTATTGGTCTGTATGTTGTTGTTGAGGCTGAAAATGGCCTGATCCTCATGTGGGATAAGAAGAATAGCCTGTTTATCAAACTCAGCTCTACTTTCCAGGTGAGTGACTAGAATAGGACATATTCAACCAGTGACTGCACTGTGTATTTGTTTAGCAATTGATCAAAGGGAATAGGGGAGCGTACTCATCATTAAACATGTGATGTTTTATTAACCATGTTCTCTCCTTCCAGGGCCAAGTGTGTGGTCTGTGTGGAAACTACGACGGTAATGGAAAGAACGACTTCACGTCCAGAAACCAGGAAGTGGTTGTTGACGCTCTGGAGTTTGGGAACAGCTGGAAAGTGTCAACTAGTTGCCCCAACGCTGATGTCATAAAGAACCCATGCGCTTTAAGATCATACAGGGAGTCCTGGTCTCTGAAACGTTGCAGCATCATCACCAGTAAAGTGTTCGCAGCCTGCCACTCAGAGGTACAGTAAACAGCAGAAACTAGTCAAGATAGATTCAACACTTTATTGCCATACCAACCAAAGTTGTTAGGAAGTTGACGTAGTGCAGCTCAAATAAACAAAGACAAAAAGACACAGATATAGAGACGTTCATTTGCATAACCTATACATACAATAGAGAGTACAGCAGATACATTCTGGGGGGGTTACATATGGAATTGTTTTAAGATGGTCAAACCATTGATCATTTAGCTATTTGATTTAGAAATGTAGGACCCCTTTAGGTTTCAAAAATATATATATAAATAATATTTGATAAAATATTGAATTTGGCCTTTACTACTGTAGCCCATAGAAACACATTGAATAACACTTTCATAAATGGCAAAAAAAATACAGTCAAAAAATTAATCATAAGGAATGAAGTTTTGAAGTGTCTGTCGTATATTTAGGAGATATAAGAAACATCAGGTTGTAGCCTCTGAAGATATCTTTAGCACAAAGATGCAATGCTTATTTCCTGTCTTTTACATTTTGGGGTGGTTGTCATGGTAATGGCAGGTCATGTGCAAAACCCCCACTTTAGAGAAAAAAACATCAGATCTGAGCAGGTCGCATGGAGAATCGGGTTTGAATCAGGGTTGAGATCCACATATGGAAGTGGTATAAATCAGAGCTCAAAAGATCAGATTCCATGTTTTTTTTTTGTTGTTGTTGCTGTTTACACATTAAGGACAAGATCAGATAGGTATCAGATATACAAATCATTGGTAAAATATCTGAATTAGACTGCCTGTGTAAACGCAGCCATAGTGACAGTGCATAAGTACAATAATATGGTTAAGGCTTCAACAAGAGTTCATAGACTTCACAGGCTCAGGGTCAATATGGTTAATGCTTCAACAAGAGTTCATAGACTTCACAGGGTCAATATGGTTAATGCTTCAACAAGAGTTCATAGACTTCACAGGGTCAATATGGTTAATGCATCATCATCATCATCAGGAGTTCATCTATAGTCTGTTCAACAAGCAAGGCAATGCATTGAATAAATAAATGATGGCTAAATGCATCTTCCTAAAAGGTGGACCCCACCCCATTCCACGATGCCTGTGTGAGGGACTCGTGTGCCTGTGACACTGGGGGAGACTGTGAATGTTTCTGTACCGCTGTAGCAGCCTACGCCCAGGCCTGCAACGAGGCAGGGGCTTGTATCAGGTGGAGAACACCAGATATCTGCCGTGAGTCATTTGCTTTGAGTGGGACAATTGATTGATGGATAGGTGGGATTGTTTTTGCTATTGGGGCGAAATACTGATTTGTATGTGTAACTGTTTAATCATTCCTCGTTTGGGACCCTGGTTAAAATGTAACATGTTTTAATTTCCCCAGCTGTGTTCTGTGATTTCTACAACCCTATTGGTGACATGTTTTAATTTCCCCAGCTGTGTTCTGTGATTTCTACAACCCTATTGGTGACATGTTTTAATTTCCCCAGCTGTGTTCTGTGATTTCTACAACCCTATTGGTGACATGTTTTAATTTCTCCAGCTCTGTTCTGTGATTTCTACAACCCTATTGGTGACATGTTTTAATTTCCCCAGCTGTGTTCTGTGATTTCTACAACCCTATTGGTGACATGTTTTAATTTCCCCAGCTGTGTTCTGTGATTTCTACAACCCTATTGGTGACATGTTTTAATTTCTCCAGCTTTGTTCTGTGATTTCTACAACCCTATTGGTGACATGTTTTAATTTCCCCAGCTGTGTTCTGTGATTTCTACAACCCTATTGGTGACATGTTTTAATTTCCCCAGCTGTGTTCTGTGATTTCTACAACCCTATTGGTGACATGTTTTAATTTCCCCAGCTGTGTTCTGTGATTTCTACAACCCTATTGGTGACATGTTTTAATTTCTCCAGCTCTGTTCTGTGATTTCTACAACCCTATTGGTGAGTGTGAGTGGCATTATCAGCCGTGTGGAGACCACTGTATGAATACCTGCAGGAATCCCTCAGGAAAGTGCTCCAGTCAGATCCCTGCACTGGAAGGTAACTAACAGCCCTTCATAACAGCTTGGGCCTTTGATTTACACCATCTACATGCCAAGTTGTAAAACAAATGTACAGTATAAAATATGTAATGACTCCTCCTCCCTTGTCTATCTATACTGAAAAACTAAATACAAAATATTTAAATATCGTATCCAGCTTTGGTGTTAGAACTAGATACCATGAGCATGATCTAATCTGTGCAGGTGTCCTGGATTAAATTGACTGTTTATCTTAAAGGTTGCTATCCAAAATGTCCTCCGGACCAGCCTTATTTAGAAGAAAGAACCATGAAGTGTGTCCCTATCACGCAGTGTGGTTGCTACGATGGAAATGGAACACGTTACAACGAGGATGACGTTATGCCTTCCAAGGAGAACTGTCAGAAATGGTATGTTTTTATATCAGCATTTTGACATATACATAGATACTGTATTTACATTACATAGTATTTAACATGGTTGGTATATTTCTATATACCTATGTTTCTGGTGAGATAAGGCGATGTCAATGGTCCCCCTACAAAGACGTTTTCCTACCATTCAACTGATTTAGCTTTTCAAAGATTGGGATTTGACCTGTTAATATCTTATTTGGATTTGACCTGTTAATACCTTATTGGGATTTGACATGTTAATACCTTATTTGGATTTGACCTGTTAATACCTTATTGGGATCTGACCTGTTAATACCTTATTGGGATCTGACCTGTTAATACCTTATTGGGATTTGACCTGTTAATACCTTATTGGGATCTGACCTGTTAATACCTTATTGGGATTTGACCTGTTAATACCTTATTGGGATTTGACCTGTTAATACCTTATTGGGATTTGACCTGTTAATACCTTATTGGGATTTGACCTGTTAATACCTTATTGGGATCTGACCTGTTAATACCTTATTGGGATCTGACCTGTTAATACCTTATTGGGATCTGACCTGTTAATACCTTATTGGGATCTGACCTGTTAATACCTTATTGGGATCTGACCTGTTAATACCTTATTGTGAACATATAACAGTGCTTTCAAATCATAACAAATAACATCTTATTCGACTTTTAAAGGTACTAAAACCCCCTGCTTTCTTTTTCAAGTTTTTGCTCATCAACTAAGGCCAATTGCAGCTATGATATCGAAGGTAAGGAAAACTGTTACAAACTGAAACATTAGCCTACATTACCAAGAAGGTAACATGACAAGAAGATTACATGATAATAACTTGTTCACTGTGAAAATCATATTGCAGCCTGCCATTGTATATACAACGGCAGCACATACCAGTATGAAGCTATCGTATATAACACAACTGACGGTGATGGGACCTGTATTACTGCCATCTGCAAAACCAACGGAACCATTGTCCGGAATATGAAACCCTGCCCCCATATACCAGATAATAATGGCACCACAACTCCACCTAGTGTTATAACAACACAGATATCCACCCAAGCACCGACCACAACAGTATTTGTTTTCTCAACTCCTACCACTGCCCAAACAACAACTCCTACCACTAACCCAACAACTACTACGACTACCTCAACAACAACTCCTACCACTACCCCCACAACAACAACCACTCCACCCACTTCTACTCCACACTGCCTGATCTGTGAATGGTCAGACTGGATTGACAATCATTATCCTTCAATTGGACCAGAAGGAGGAGATTTTGAAACCATAGATATTTGCAGTAAACCCAAGGAAGTACAATGCAGAGCCAAAGAATTAATTGATGTTCCTTTGGCCGACCTAGGTCAAAAGGTTGAATGCAATCCCTCGGTTGGACTGATATGCCACAACAAGGATCAAGGCATCCCACCAATATGCTACAACTATGAAATCAGAGTCAAATGTTGTGTTGTTTGTGGGAATGAGACAACTACCACCTCAGAAAGGCCCACAACACCTACTACCACTGAAATAACAACCACTAGGCCAACAACTACCCCAACAACAACCACAATAACAACCCCTACCCCCACAACAACCATTACACCAACAACAACAACAACTACCCCAACAACAACCCCTACCACTACCCCAACAACCCCTAGCCCCACAACAACCCCTACCACTACACCAACAACAACCACAACAACAACCCCATCTACGACGACCTCTGAGGAAACAACCACTAGGCCAACAACACCCACTACCCCAACAACAACAACAACTACCCCAACAACAAGCACCACAGAAAGTCCAACAACCACAACTAAGACAACAACCCCATCCACAACAACAAAGGAAATTACAACTGGTCCAGAATCAACAACACCCACAACAACCCCTACCACTACCCCAACAACAACCACAACAACAACCCCATCTACGACTACCTCTGAGGAAACGACAACAGCCACCACCAAAGCCCCTACCACAACACCCACAACAACCACAACACCAACAACAACAACTACTACTACTACACCCACAACAACCACTACACCAACAACAACAACTACTACTACTACAACCACAACAACTACTAAGACAACAGCGTATTCCACAACAAGTGAAACAACAGAAGAAATTACAACTGGTCCAGAATCAACAACACCCACAACAACAACAACACCAACAACAACAACCCCTACCACTACCCCTACCACTACCCCAACAACAACCCCATCTACGACGACCTCTGAGGAAACGACAACAACGACCCCAACAACAACCACAATAACAACCCCTACCCCCACAACAACCATTTCACCACCAACAACAACAACACCCACTTCCCCAACAACAACCCCTACCACTACACAACCAACAACAACAACACCCACTACCCCAACAACAACAACTACCCCAACAACAAGCACCACAGAAAGTCCAACAACCACAACTAAGACAACAACCCCATCCACAACAACAACAGTAACAGAGGAATTTACAACTGGTCCAGAATCAACAACACCCACAACAACCACTACACCAACAACAACAACTACTACTACTACAACCACAACAACAACAACCACCACAGAAAGTCCAACAACTACTAAGACAACAGCGTATTCCACAACAAGTGAAACAACACAAGAAATTACAACTGGTCCAGAATCAACAACACCCACAACAACAACCACTCCACCCACTACTACTCCACACTGCCTGATCTGTGAATGGTCAGACTGGATTGACAATCATTATCCTTTAATTGGACCAGAAGGAGGAGATTTTGAAACCATAGATATTTGCAGTAAACCCAAGGAAGTACAATGCAGAGCCAAAGAATTAATTGATGTTCCTTTGGCCGACCTAGGTCAAAAGGTTGAATGCAATCCCTCGGTTGGACTGATATGCCACAACAAGGATCAAGGCATCCCACCAATATGCTACAACTATGAAATCAGAGTCAAATGTTGTGTTGTTTGTGGGAATGAGACAACTACCACCTCAGAAAGGCCCACAACACCTACTACCACTGAAATAACAACCACTAGGCCAACAACTACCCCAACAACAACCACAATAACAACCCCTACCCCCACAACAACCATTACACCAACAACAACAACAACTACCCCAACAACAACCCCTACCACTACCCCAACAACCCCTAGCCCCACAACAACCCCTACCACTACCCCAACTACTACCCCAACAACAAGCACTACAGAAAGTCCAACAACTACTAAGACAACAGCGTATTCCACAACAAGTGAAACAACACAAGAAATTACAACTGGTCCAGAATCAACAACACCCACAACAACAACCACTCCACCCACTACTACTCCACACTGCCTGATCTGTGAATGGTCAGACTGGATTGACAATCATTATCCTTCAATTGGACCAGAAGGAGGAGATTTTGAAACCATAGATATTTGCAGTAAACCCAAGGAAGTACAATGCAGAGCCAAATAATTAATTGATGTTCCTTTGGCCTACCTAGGTCAAAAGGTTGAATGCAATCCCTCGGTTGGACTGATATGCCACAACAAGGATCAAGGCATCCCACCAATATGCTACAACTATGAAATCAGAGTCAAATGTTGTGTTGTTTGTGGGAATGAGACAACTACCACCTCAGAAAGGCCCACAACACCTACTACCACTGAAATAACAACCACTAGGCCAACAACTACCCCAACAACAACCACAATAACAACCCCTACCCCCACAACAACCCCTATTTCAACACCAACCACTCCACCCACTTCTACTCCACACTGCCTGATCTGTGAATGGTCAGACTGGATTGACAAACATTACCGTTCAAATGGACCAGAAGGAGGAGATTTCGAAACCATAGATATTTGCAGTGAACCCAAGGAAGTACAATGCAGAGCCAAAGAATTCATTGATGTTCCTTTGGCCGACCTAGGTCAAAAGGTTGAATGCAATCCCTCGGTTGGACTGATATGCCACAACAAGGATCAAGGCATCCCACCAATATGCTACAACTATGAAATCAGAGTCAAATGTTGTGTTGTTTGTGGGAATGAGACAACTACCACCTCAGAAAGGCCCACAACACCTACTACCACTGAAATAACAACCACTAGGCCAACAACTACCCCAACAACAACCACAATAACAACTCCTACCCCCACAACAACCATTACACCAACAACAACAACAACTACCCCAACAACAACCCCTACCACTACCCCAACAACCCCTAGCCCCACAACAACCCCTACCACTACACCAACAACAACCACAACAACAACCCCATCTACGACGACCTCTGAGGAAACAACCACTAGGCCAACAACACCCACTACCCCAACAACAACAACAACTACCCCAACAACAAGCACCACAGAAAGTCCAACAACCACAACTAAGACAACAACCCCATCCACAACAACAAAGGAAATTACAACTGGTCCAGAATCAACAACACCCACAACAACCCCTACCACTACCCCAACAACAACCACAACAACAACCCCATCTACGACTACCTCTGAGGAAACGACAACAGCCACCACCAAAGCCCCTACCACAACACCCACAACAACCACAACACCAACAACAACAACTACTACTACTACACCCACAACAACCACTACACCAACAACAACAACTACTACTACTACAACCACAACAACTACTAAGACAACAGCGTATTCCACAACAAGTGAAACAACAGAAGAAATTACAACTGGTCCAGAATCAACAACACCCACAACAACAACAACACCAACAACAACAACCCCTACCACTACCCCTACCACTACCCCAACAACAACCCCATCTACGACGACCTCTGAGGAAACGACAACAACGACCCCAACAACAACCACAATAACAACCCCTACCCCCACAACAACCATTACACCACCAACAACAACAACACCCACTTCCCCAACAACAACCCCTACCACTACACAACCAACAACAACAACACCCACTACCCCAACAACAACAACAACAACTACCCCAACAACAAGCACCACAGAAAGTCCAACAACCACAACTAAGACAACAACCCCATCCACAACAACAACAGTAACAGAGGAATTTACAACTGGTCCAGAATCAACAACACCCACAACAACCACTACACCAACAACAACAACTACTACTACTACAACCACAACAACAACAACCACCACAGAAAGTCCAACAACTACTAAGACAACAGCGTATTCCACAACAAGTGAAACAACACAAGAAATTACAACTGGTCCAGAATCAACAACACCCACAACAACAACCACTCCACCCACTACTACTCCACACTGCCTGATCTGTGAATGGTCAGACTGGATTGACAATCATTATCCTTCAATTGGACCAGAAGGAGGAGATTTTGAAACCATAGATATTTGCAGTAAACCCAAGGAAGTACAATGCAGAGCCAAAGAATTAATTGATGTTCCTTTGGCCGACCTAGGTCAAAAGGTTGAATGCAATCCCTCGGTTGGACTGATATGCCACAACAAGGATCAAGGCATCCCACCAATATGCTACAACTATGAAATCAGAGTCAAATGTTGTGTTGTTTGTGGGAATGAGACAACTACCACCTCAGAAAGGCCCACAACACCTACTACCACTGAAATAACAACCACTAGGCCAACAACTACCCCAACAACAACCACAATAACAACCCCTACCCCCACAACAACCATTACACCAACAACAACAACAACTACCCCAACAACAACCCCTACCACTACCCCAACAACCCCTAGCCCCACAACAACCCCTACCACTACCCCAACTACTACCCCAACAACAAGCACTACAGAAAGTCCAACAACTACTAAGACAACAGCGTATTCCACAACAAGTGAAACAACACAAGAAATTACAACTGGTCCAGAATCAACAACACCCACAACAACAACCACTCCACCCACTACTACTCCACACTGCCTGATCTGTGAATGGTCAGACTGGATTGACAATCATTATCCTTCAATTGGACCAGAAGGAGGAGATTTTGAAACCATAGATATTTGCAGTAAACCCAAGGAAGTACAATGCAGAGCCAAAGAATTAATTGATGTTCCTTTGGCCGACCTAGGTCAAAAGGTTGAATGCAATCCCTCGGTTGGACTGATATGCCACAACAAGGATCAAGGCATCCCACCAATATGCTACAACTATGAAATCAGAGTCAAATGTTGTATTGTTTGTGGGAATGAGACAACTACCACCTCAGAAAGGCCCACAACACCTACTACCACTGAAATAACAACCACTAGGCCAACAACTACCCCAACAACAACCACAATAACAACCCCTACCCCCACAACAACCCCTATTTCAACACCAACCACTCCACCCACTTCTACTCCACACTGCCTGATCTGTGAATGGTCAGACTGGATTGACAAACATTACCGTTCAAATGGACCAGAAGGAGGAGATTTCGAAACCATAGATATTTGCAGTGAACCCAAGGAAGTACAATGCAGAGCCAAAGAATTCATTGATGTTCCTTTGGCCGACCTAGGTCAAAAGGTTGAATGCAATCCCTCGGTTGGACTGATATGCCACAACAAGGATCAAGGCATCCCACCAATATGCTACAACTATGAAATCAGAGTCAAATGTTGTGTTGTTTGTGGGAATGAGACAACTACCACCTCAGAAAGGCCCACAACACCTACTACCACTGAAATAACAACCACTAGGCCAACAACTACCCCAACAACAACCACAATAACAACCCCTACCCCCACAACAACCATTACACCAACAACAACAACAACTACCCCAACAACAACCCCTACCACTACCCCAACAACCCCTAGCCCCACAACAACCCCTACCACTACACCAACAACAACCACAACAACAACCCCATCTACGACGACCTCTGAGGAAACAACCACTAGGCCAACAACACCCACTACCCCAACAACAACAACAACTACCCCAACAACAAGCACCACAGAAAGTCCAACAACCACAACTAAGACAACAACCCCATCCACAACAACAAAGGAAATTACAACTGGTCCAGAATCAACAACACCCACAACAACCCCTACCACTACCCCAACAACAACCACAACAACAACCCCATCTACGACTACCTCTGAGGAAACGACAACAGCCACCACCAAAGCCCCTACCACAACACCCACAACAACCACAACACCAACAACAACAACTACTACTACTACACCCACAACAACCACTACACCAACAACAACAACTACTACTACTACAACCACAACAACTACTAAGACAACAGCGTATTCCACAACAAGTGAAACAACAGAAGAAATTACAACTGGTCCAGAATCAACAACACCCACAACAACAACAACACCAACAACAACAACCCCTACCACTACCCCTACCACTACCCCAACAACAACCCCATCTACGACGACCTCTGAGGAAACGACAACAACGACCCCAACAACAACCACAATAACAACCCCTACCCCCACAACAACCATTACACCACCAACAACAACAACACCCACTTCCCCAACAACAACCCCTACCACTACACAACCAACAACAACAACACCCACTACCCCAACAACAACAACAACAACTACCCCAACAACAAGCACCACAGAAAGTCCAACAACCACAACTAAGACAACAACCCCATCCACAACAACAACAGTAACAGAGGAATTTACAACTGGTCCAGAATCAACAACACCCACAACAACCACTACACCAACAACAACAACTACTACTACTACAACCACAACAACAACAACCACCACAGAAAGTCCAACAACTACTAAGACAACAGCGTATTCCACAACAAGTGAAACAACACAAGAAATTACAACTGGTCCAGAATCAACAACACCCACAACAACAACCACTCCACCCACTACTACTCCACACTGCCTGATCTGTGAATGGTCAGACTGGATTGACAATCATTATCCTTCAATTGGACCAGAAGGAGGAGATTTTGAAACCATAGATATTTGCAGTAAACCCAAGGAAGTACAATGCAGAGCCAAAGAATTAATTGATGTTCCTTTGGCCGACCTAGGTCAAAAGGTTGAATGCAATCCCTCGGTTGGACTGATATGCCACAACAAGGATCAAGGCATCCCACCAATATGCTACAACTATGAAATCAGAGTCAAATGTTGTGTTGTTTGTGGGAATGAGACAACTACCACCTCAGAAAGGCCCACAACACCTACTACCACTGAAATAACAACCACTAGGCCAACAACTACCCCAACAACAACCACAATAACAACCCCTACCCCCACAACAACCATTACACCAACAACAACAACAACTACCCCAACAACAACCCCTACCACTACCCCAACAACCCCTAGCCCCACAACAACCCCTACCACTACACCAACAACAACCACAACAACAACCCCATCTACGACGACCTCTGAGGAAACAACCACTAGGCCAACAACACCCACTACCCCAACAACAACAACAACTACCCCAACAACAAGCACCACAGAAAGTCCAACAACCACAACTAAGACAACAACCCCATCCACAACAACAAAGGAAATTACAACTGGTCCAGAATCAACAACACCCACAACAACCCCTACCACTACCCCAACAACAACCACAACAACAACCCCATCTACGACTACCTCTGAGGAAACGACAACAGCCACCACCAAAGCCCCTACCACAACACCCACAACAACCACAACACCAACAACAACAACTACTACTACTACACCCACAACAACCACTACACCAACAACAACAACTACTACTACTACAACCACAACAACTACTAAGACAACAGCGTATTCCACAACAAGTGAAACAACAGAAGAAATTACAACTGGTCCAGAATCAACAACACCCACAACAACAACAACACCAACAACAACAACCCCTACCACTACCCCTACCACTACCCCAACAACAACCCCATCTACGACGACCTCTGAGGAAACGACAACAACGACCCCAACAACAACCACAATAACAACCCCTACCCCCACAACAACCATTACACCACCAACAACAACAACACCCACTTCCCCAACAACAACCCCTACCACTACACAACCAACAACAACAACACCCACTACCCCAACAACAACAACTACCCCAACAACAAGCACCACAGAAAGTCCAACAACCACAACTAAGACAACAACCCCATCCACAACAACAACAGTAACAGAGGAATTTACAACTGGTCCAGAATCAACAACACCCACAACAACCACTACACCAACAACAACAACTACTACTACTACAACCACAACAACAACAACCACCACAGAAAGTCCAACAACTACTAAGACAACAGCGTATTCCACAACAAGTGAAACAACACAAGAAATTACAACTGGTCCAGAATCAACAACACCCACAACAACAACCACTCCACCCACTACTACTCCACACTGCCTGATCTGTGAATGGTCAGACTGGATTGACAATCATTATCCTTCAATTGGACCAGAAGGAGGAGATTTTGAAACCATAGATATTTGCAGTAAACCCAAGGAAGTACAATGCAGAGCCAAAGAATTAATTGATGTTCCTTTGGCCGACCTAGGTCAAAAGGTTGAATGCAATCCCTCGGTTGGACTGATATGCCACAACAAGGATCAAGGCATCCCACCAATATGCTACAACTATGAAATCAGAGTCAAATGTTGTGTTGTTTGTGGGAATGAGACAACTACCACCTCAGAAAGGCCCACAACACCTACTACCACTGAAATAACAACCACTAGGCCAACAACTACCCCAACAACAACCACAATAACAACCCCTACCCCCACAACAACCATTACACCAACAACAACAACAACACCCACTACCCCAACCACAACAACAACTACCCCAACAACAACAACAACTACCCCAACAACAAGCACCACAGAAAGTCCAACAACCACAACTAAGACAACAACCCCATCCACAACAACAACAGTAACAGAGGAATTTACAACTGGTCCAGAATCAACAACACCCACAACAACAACAACCAGTACACCAACAACACCCACAACACCCACTACACCAACAACACCCACAACAACCACTACACCAACAACACCCACAACAACCACTACACCAACAACAACAACTACTACTACTACAACCACAACAACTACTAAGACAACAGCGTATTCCACAACAAGTGAAACAACAGAAGAAATTACAACTGGTCCAGAATCAACAACACCCACAACAACCCCTACCACTACCCCAACTACTACCACAACAACAACCCCATCTACGACTACCTCTGAGGAAACGACAACAATGACCCCAACAACAACCACAATAACAACCCCTACACCCACAACAACCATTACACCACCAACAACAACAACACCCACTTCCCCAACAACAACCCCTACCACTACACAACCAACAACAACAACACCCACTACCCCAACAACTACCACAACAACAACCCCATCTACGACTACCTCTGAGGAAACGACAACAGCCACCACCAAAGCCCCTACCACAACAACAGGATTCACTGTCATCACAAAATCAGCACAAACATTCACATCATTCGCAACCGCACCTCAAAATCAAAACTCAACACAGACAGAAGGAACTACTACATCAACCCCAACAACAACTCCTACCACAACAACCCCAACAACAACCCCTACCACTACCCCAACAACAACCCCTACCACTACCCCAACAACAACCCCTACCACTACCCCAACAACAACTCCTACCCCAACAACAACTCCTACCACTACCCCAACCCCAACTCCTACCACTATCCAAACCACAACTCCTACCACTATCCAAACCACAACTCCTACCACTACCCCAACCCCAACTCCTACCACTACCCCAACCCCAACTCCTACCACATTATGTTTTTGCACATATAAAAAACAATATTTCCCTGCTGGTAAGTGATAGCTTCCTTCATTAAAATGATCAAATCTGACTACATAATGCATTCATACACTTCATTTAATATCTATTTGTTACTAATAATATGTTTTTGTTTAGGTTCCTTGATATACAATGAGACGGACGGGGCAGGCTGGTGCTTCACCTCTTACTGTAACTCAAGTTGTATTGTTGAGAAACAAGCCAGACCATGTCCATCTCCGACCCCAAATACAGTCAGCACTGTCTCAACTACAGTCAGCACTGTCTCAACTACAGTCAGCACTGTCTCAACTACAACAAAAGCTACACGTTCTACAACATCTAGAATGTCCCCGACTACACCTTCCAGAGGCTGTGAATATGTCAATCCACCAAGAAAGGTAATGAAATAAAGTTTCAACAGAATAATTGTGTTTCCCAGTTCATAGTGTTGTGTAGTACGTAGTGTGTTTCCCAGTTCATAGTGTTGTGTAGTACGTAGTGTGTTTCCCAGTTCATAGTGTTGTGTAGTACGTAGTGTGTTTCCCAGTTCATAGTGTTGTGTAGTACGTAGTGTGTTTCCCAGTTCATAGTGTTGTGTAGTACGTAGTGTGTTTCCCAGTTCATAGTGTTGTGTAGTACGTAGTGTGTTTCTCAGTTCATAGTGTTGTGTAGTACGTAGTGTGTTTCCCAGTTCATAGTGTTGTGTAGTACGTAGTGTGTTTCCCAGTTCATAGTGTTGTGTAGTACGTAGTGTGTTTCCCAGTTCATAGTGTTGTGTAGTACGTAGTGTGTTTCCCAGTTCATAGTGTTGTGTAGTACGTAGTGTGTTTCCCAGTTCATAGTGTTGTGTAGTACGTAGTGTGTGGAGGACTAAAACATACCTTTTCGACTTTAGGATGGTGAAACTTGGAAAACAGGCAACTGCACTACTCAAACGTGCAACAGGGGTGTAATTACCACAACGCATGTGGTCTGTGAGTCTGTACAACAGCCTGTGTGTGAAAATGGAAATCCACCAGTGAAAGTCAATGACGAATCAGGTTGCTGCTATCGCTACGAATGTGAATGTAAGTTCAAAACATAATGATTTTTAATTATCTTATCTCCTTCTACAAATACTTCATACTACAAGTTTACTTGTTTTAAAGACGTCCGGCAGTGATTTTTGAACTTTCCTGTTGAAAAGCGATATCCCAAGTATTAATACAGTGAAGTACACACACTAAAGGGTAAACAAATACAATGTGTTTTGAACAAAATAGTGTTTTTTAGACACAACTGCAAACTTCAAGGAGTTGGTCTGATCAAGGAGTTGGTTTTTTAAGTGTGGGGGGGTTATAATAATAATAATAATAATAATAATAATAATGATAATAATAGTAATAGTAATAATAATAATATAATAATGATAATACTAATAATACTAATAATAATAACAATGATAATAATAATAGTAATAACAATAGTGACAATAATTGATAACAATAATAATCATAGTAATAATAATGCTAATAATAGTAATAATAATAGTAATAATAGTGATAATAATAATAATAATAATAATAATAATAATAATAATAATAATAATAATAATAATAATAATATTAATAATAATAGTTAATACTTTTTTATCCAGTTGGATAAACACTCCAAACATCCTCCCCGACCGCTCGGAGGCGTCCGCATGGTCCTAAAACATACTGTTGCCTCGTTTTGTATCACATTCCAATGAAATAACTGGAGGGTACAAAAATGCAATATCAGAACGTCCCCAGTGAAAGTTGCACCTCTGGTCTGATCTGATGGTGACATTGTGATGTTTTCAGCCTCCCCTCTTGCTTGTGCCATGTCATGAGGATACCTAGACCACCTGTTGTGTTCAGTAAATCAGGTGTTAAATGAGGTGAAAAGGAGACTGGAGTAGGATTTTAAACTCTTGTATTGATGAGTGATCTATCTATTTGGTACCGTTTCTCTGTTTCATCTCTCAGGTATATGCTATGGATGGGGAGACCCTCATTACGTCACATTTGATGGGCAATATTACAGTTTCCAGGAAAACTGCACCTACGTTTTGATTAAAGAAATAGTTCCTCGATATAACTTCAGTGTCATCATCGACAACTACAACTGCGATCCGTCTCGACACGTGACCTGCCCTCAGTCTCTGATTGTCCATTACAAGTCCTATACAATCGTTCTTACTCCGGAGAGATCAACCACGACAAAAAATTTGGTAATTATAAAACACTTATACACTTTTAAAAAGTGCACTTTGATATAGACATTCGTTGATATAGATATTCTATGATATAGATATTCTTTGAGATAGATATTCTCATACCACTTTAAGACTGAAAATAATCTAGCTTCATATTTTGTATTATTTACTTTTTGTAACGTGGAGGTATTGATTAATAGGCATATCTGATCCTGCCGACTACCACAAATATCATTTGTTAGTAATAGTAATTTAGTAACATTACATAATGGTTAAGCACTTTGATGATGCCATCACGTTAACTCAAAAACCATCATCAAGGTAACCGAAACATTCCCAGGACATTTCAAAGAATTTCATTGTATTGACAAAAGATTAAATGAATTGACAGAATACCACCTCTTATTGTGAGTTCATTTAGTTCTGGAAACCATTCATATCTTATCGACTGTGTTGTAACGTTATTCTGTTCTCTATTGTCATTAATTATGTTGTGTTTTTCCTTCTCATTCACAAGGTGTACATCAATGGAAATCAGATCTTCCCGACCTTTTCTAATGAAGACCTCATGATCACCAGCACTGGGATAAAGTTACTGTTGACTATCCCTGCCATTAAAGCACAAGTGATGTTTAAGTCCCTTATGTTCAGTGTAACCCTGCCAAACTCCCTATTCTTCAACAACACAGAGGGACAGTGTGGTGAGTATGTAGGCTTTGGCTGTATCCCAAATGGCCCACTGTTCCCCAATGCACTCCTTTCAACCAGGGGATAGGGTCCCATTGGGATGCAGACATGATGTAGACAATATACACTTTAAGTATAAATCAGAAGAACAGCTTGTAGTACTCTGTGAGTAAACGGAACCTTATTGGCGATGATTTGTACACAAAAAATGTATGCACGCACGACTGTAAGTCGCTTTGGATAAAAGCGTCTGCTAAATGGCATATTATATTATTATATTATATGATTTGATGTTATTTTGTTGCATGTTATTGTATTTCCATGGCATTAAAAAAGTTCACTGTACAGTTGCAATGATAGCGTAACCAATTAGAAGATACTGTAGGTATGCTTAAAGTTATGAGCGGCTGTTTCTAACATCAAAGAACCTTTGTTTCTTTCTCATTCCCATATTTATTTGACCTTTTTAAAGGCACCTGTGACAATATCAGGAAGAACGATTGCAGATTACCGAATGGACAGATTGATCCATCATGTCCTGGGATGGCTCATCAATGGCAGATTCCTGATGATAAAAAACCCTATTGTAAACCGAAATCCCCTACCCCAACTACCCCAACTACCCAATCAACCAAACATACCTTACCTACCAAAACCTTACCTACCAGACCGATCCCACCTAGCACACCCACCCCTACGCCTCCAACCTGCCCGTCAGGAAAGACAACAATCTGTGACATCATACTTAGCCCGTAAGACATGTGACCTTCTAATAACACACTGAGCCAGCGATATTACAAAGACACGTGAATCTGATTGAGGTTGCTAGTTTTGACACTATACATAAAAGTCTGTACACTTTCCAGTAATGGGTTGTTGTTCCATAAAGTATAACCATACTCATAATGAAACTTACCTTACAGACTTTTTATGCCATATCAAAGTTTTATAGAGCATTCATGAAGTCTTCATAAACACTACATAGATGCTTCACTAATAATTTAGCCTGTAAGGCATACAGTAATCAATATTTCCAAGTGATCTGTCGTGACATGTTATATGCCCCATTTGGGTTAGGCCTATATAATAACTTAAATGGGTTCTTTATTTTGGAAGGGTCTTTGAACAATGCCATGACGTTATCCCACCACAACACTTCTTCAAGGCCTGTAAGTTCGATGTCTGCCACATGCCAAATATCACAATCGGCTGCTCCAGCCTGGAAACCTACGCTGTGATGTGTGCAGGAGCTGGAGTCTGTATCAACTGGAGGAACTCAACTAATGGAAAATGTGGTAGGGAGGGAATTTCATATAAAATAAGGACTGCGTCCCAAATGGCATTGTATTCCCTACATAGTGCACTACTTTAGACCAGGCTCTTGCCAAAAGTAGCGATCTATGTAGGGAATAGGATCCCATTTGGGATGCAGACAAGATGTTAATAAGATTTTAAATAATTATAATAATTGTATGATTTATCATAACGAATTGTATTTTGACAACCTGCATTTACAAACTGTTTACTTACTGTTTTGTCTTTCATTCCATCTTGACCATATTACAGAGCTGATCTGCCCTAAAACCAAAGTGTATAAGGCATGTGGCCGTACTATCCAGCCAACATGCAATTCAAGGTATCCATCTCATTCCCATCTCATTATTTTACACCACTACCTAATGTACATGCATTCTTAAAGGTTTCCATTCCGTTTTTCTCCCTAGTCTGTAACGCATTGTTTTTCCTTATTATAGATACAATGACAAATATGTGCATTCATGTGAGGGAGAACAAAACAGCCGTGACATTGTATGTGACAAATTCATGGAGGGCTGCTTCTGCCCCGAGGGTACCATCTTGTTCAACACGTTATCTGACACCTGTGTTCGTGACTGTGGTAAGGATGTGTCACCGTTTGAGGAATATATTGTTTAATTGTGTCTCAAAGTACCACCATGTATGACTTGAAATCTTGTTTTCCCTTCAAGGATGCACTGGACCTGATGGGAATCCCAAACAGGTAAGAATGTAGATCGATTCATTGTGGTGTACATCAGAAGAAATGGTGCGACAGTATATACAACCGAAAATGGTTCAACGGCTCGCTTCACATTACGGCCCTCAAAAAGGTTCTGTATAGAACCCCATTTCTTATTTTCTTCAGTTTACTACTTTCATTGGGGCTTGTTAGTGGTCCAAGCCCTGAAGGGGCTGGAAGCCCTATTGTTATTATCAATCAATCAAATGTATTTGATAAAGCATTTTTATCATCAGCAGTAGTCACAGAGTGCTTTACAGATACCCAAGCAGTAAGCAATGCAGAGACAGGAGCACAGTGGCTTTACAGATACCCAAGCAGTAAGCAATGCATTGACAGGAGCACAGTGGCTTTACAGATACCCAAGCAGTAAGCAATGCAGAGACAGGAGCACAGTGGCTTTACAGATACCCAAGCAGTAAGCAATGCAGAGACAGGAGCACAGTGGCTTTACAGATACCCAAGCAGTAAGCAATGCAGAGACAGGAGCACAGTGGCTTTACAGATACCCAAGCAGTAAGCAATGCAGAGACAGGAGCACAGTGGCGAGGCAAAACTCCCTAGAAGGCAGGAACCTGGGGAAAAAACCAAGAGAGGAGCCAGGCTCTGAGGGGTGGCCAGTCCTCGTCTTAATAACTTTGAAGTCTCTGCTAACAATGTTTTGTTTTGTCCCAACACAGTTTGGTGAGACTTGGAACAGTAACTGCCAGAAGTGCGAGTGTAATGCTGACACACTGAGTGTCCGGTGTGAACCAGTGAAATGTCAGCACCAAGAAGTTGTTACCTGTAAGAAGTACGGTGAGGTGTTGGTCAACAAGACAGTGGACTGCTGTCAAATAAATACATGTGGTGAGTAGAGACAGTATTTCAGTTTAGACTAGGTAGAGCCACCTTAACGTACTACCAGGTAACCTGGGTACAGGTCTGTTGGTGCTAAATGTTTGGCATATGACATATGCTGCCCTTTTACTCCACCCCATTCCACTGGCGGCTGAATCACATCACATGTGGCTTACTACACCACAGAAACCCCTCTAACCAGACAGTGCAGGGCAGGGTCACTGAATTAAAGGCCAACTACACCACAGAAACCCCTCTAACCAGACAGTGCAGGGCAGGGTCACTGAATTAAAGGCCAACTACACCACACCTCAAAAGTCATCCCCTATTGTGGTTTAAGCATTAAAAGTGTGAAAAAAACTGGGGGAAACCAGAGAAAACTGGGGGAAATCAGAGAAAACTGGGGGAAATCCCAAAAAATTGGAAAAACAAAACCAAGAAAACTGAAATTTTGAGAAAACCCCCCAGAAATAAGCAAAAAATGTAAACATTACAATATTACAATTACAATACAGTAGATTTTGAAAGGCCTCACCAATGTGTTCTGCTGTCATGACCACACTTTAGAGTGTCTCATCCTGCAGCACAGCATTCTGGGAGAAGTTGAGGTCAGGTCCAATATTGACTGTTTACCCAAGAGGGAAATAGGTTGGGCTATCCTAGAAATGTTTTAGTGAAATATAATATATATCATTTTGCATATGCTTTTATCCAAAGCATGAGTACATTTTTACGTATGGGTGGTCCCGGGAATCGAACCCATTATCCTGGTGTTGCAATACTCTACCAAGATGGATGACTGTGTAATAAATACTTAGTGAAGCCTCAATTTAATTATTTATAAAGCCTTTATTAAGCAGTGCTTATGCCACACTTTACAAAGCACATCTTTGTCACATTTGACATTGGTGGTTATGTCATACAGTTATGCCACGTTTATGAACCCTTTATAAAGCATGACATACGGTTACAGATGATTTGTAACACATTGATGTAGTGTTTATAAAGCCTTTATACTGTAAGCTGCACGTCATTTGAAGAGGGACCGAAAGGTTAATAGCTGACGTGCATAAAAACAGTGCCTCCATGTACTTACCACAAATGCCTTGTTTGCTAAGTTCGTTGTATTGTACAGTGCTCTCCGTTACTCTGTTTTTGTATCAGCATTAGCACAGTACACATGATCACAATTCTAGCTCCATGATGGCGGCAATTTAAAAAACTCAAAAAGTAGATTGTGCTGATTTACTGGCACATTGGACCATCTCATTGGACCATCTCATTGGACCATCTCATTGGACCATCTCATTGGACCATGTCATTGGACCATCTCATTGGACCATGTCATTGGACCATCTCATTGGACCATCTCATTGGACCATGTCATTGGACCATCTCATTGGACCATCTCATTGGACCATCTCATTGGACCATCTCATTGGACCATCTCATTGGACCATGTCATTGGACCATCTCATTGGACCATCTCATTGGACCATGTCATTGGACCATCTCATTGGACCATCTCATTGGACCATCTCATTGGACCATCTCATTGGACCATGTCATTGGACCATGTCATTGAACCATCTCATTGGACCATCTCATTGAACCATGTCATTGGACCATGTCATTGGACCATGTCATTGGACCATGTCATTGGACCATCTCATTGGACCATGTCATTGGACCATGTCATTGGACCATGTCATTGGACCATCTCATTGGACCATGTCACGCGCTGTAATGTAACATCTGTGTATAGTGGTAACATGGTGCACGTATCAACAACTGTCTGACCCTTTTATTGTGTGTTCTTTCAGTGCCCAAACCTGTCTGTGTCCACAATAATACTGAATTCACGGTGAGCAGTAACACTTCTTTTGATATCAGAGCAGTATTACAATAAAACATCTGTAATTTTTTTATAAAATATACCTAAATATTGATGTACCAATCACAGATTGCCCCTTTAAGTCGTCTTGAGAGCCACTGAGGACCCAAGCTTAATGTTTTGCTACAGCACATGATACTAACTCTTGCTTGCACTCTCCAGCTTGGTGAAATTGTTCCCAGCGGCATCTGTGAGGAGTGCAAGTGTGGCCCTAAAAAGGATCCAGTCTCCGAGCTATATGTTGTTGAGTGTGTCCAAATCGACTGTTCCACCACCTGCCAAACGGTACTGTACTCGGGATAATGGCAAACTCAGTTTAACATTTTACATGGTAGGCTATACAGTTTGATATGAAGGACATCCGCTAATGATGCCACCTTGTTGATTCCCGTCCAGGGTTATGAGTATGAAGTCGTACCTGGGGAATGCTGTGGAACATGTGTCCAGAAGGAATGTGTTGTAGCTCTACCAAACGCCACATCTCACATCATTCAGGTGACAGCGATGAGATAATTCACCCAATTTAGATTATTATTAATATCAGGTATCTTTGTGATATCACAAATGGACGAATGACGTCACTAATGAGAACTTATTATAAGTGCTTACAAATGTTTATAAATGCATCATAAATGTTATAGGTCTAAATGCTTAAGAATTGTAATGCTTGTTTACATTTTCAAACCATGAAGTACTTATTTCTGAAAAGCTTATAAATTATTTAGCAACGCTTATTTATTTAAGTTTTTATAACGTGCAGCATTAACTTACCAACATTTCTTTCCTGCTACCTGACAGCTTGGGAAGTTTTGGTCGCCCCCTAGTGACCGCTGTGTGAAGTATGACTGCACAAAGAGAAACGACCAGTTCATCGTTGTGAAAACCAAATTGGAATGCCCAGTGTTCAGTCCAGAAGACTGTGTCCCTGTAAGTAGATGAGAAAACTGGTTGAATTTGTTTCTTTAAAGTAAAGTAACTATATCTAAATATGCTGTTTGCTTCATAGGATAGTAACTTGTAGGTTATATTGAATTTACACCCTAGTAACATTTCATATCTGATCATAGTTTTCCATTATAACATCTATACTGTGTTCTCCAACTCAATAGACCGTAACTAGTCATATCCAAATTTAACTGTACACTATTCTTTTTGACATCACAGGGAACTGAGAAAACTGATGCAAATGGCTGTTGCACATCCTGTAAGTAACAAAACAACGGATTTATTTATAAATATTCATGTTCATAACCTCTTGTGAACATAACCTCTTATGAACATAACCTCTTATAACCTCTTGTGAACATAACCTCTTGTGAACATAACCTCTTATGAACATAACCTCTTGTGAACATAACCTCTTGTGAACATAACCTCTTGTGAACATAACCTCTTGTGAACATAACCTCTTGTAAACATAACCTCTTGTAAACATAACCTCTTGTGAACATAACCTCTTGTAAACATAACCTCTTGTAAACATAACCTCTTGTGAACATAACCTCTTGTAAACATAACCTCTTGTAAACATAACCTCTTGTGAACATAACCTCTTGTAAACATAACCTCTTGTAAACATAACCTCTTGTGAACATAACCTCTTGTGAACATAACCTCTTGTGAACATAACCTCTTGTGAACATAACCTCTTGTAAACATAACCTCTTGTAAACATAACCTCTTGTGAACATAACCTCTTGTGAACATAACCTCTTGTGAACATAACCTCTTGTGAACATAACCTCTTGTGAACATAACCTCTTGTGAACATAACCTCTTTATGTTCATAACCTCTTGTGAACATAACATCTTGTGAACATAACCTCTTGTGAACATAACCTCTTGTGAACATAACCTTTTATGTTCATAACCTCTTGTGAACATAACCTCTTATGACACAATAAATCAATGTTGAGTTACTGTAGATGAAACTGAATGCAGATATGATGAGAGTCTGATGGTTCTGGAATATATAATAATCTACTGGATGTAGTTCTATTTCCATAGCCAGAAAACCAGACCCTGTTTTGTGAGGACATTCCAGTCCTTGTGCTCAGTTTCATTGCCAAATACGCATGACAAGGCGTGGCAAGGAGTTCAGTTATAGCTAAAACCAGGCAACTTTTTCAAGTAGCTCAAAGTCCAAGCACTTTACATAGTAAGGGGGAAACTCACCTCTTTAAAATGTCCTCCCTAACTCTGTCTCCCTCCCCAGGCACTCCAATCAGTCACTGTGATGTGAAGAACACCACCACCTACCTAGAGGTGAAAAACTGCAGATCTACTGTGCCCGTGGAGATCGCAGCCTGCGGGGGATCCTGTGGAACGTCTTCTATGTGAGTAGAAACTCAAAATAAGCACACACACACACACACAGAAACAAACGCAACATGCATTTGGGTCTTGCAGAAATGTGTACGGGTGGAATTGGATTGAAGGGTGAGAATTCAATGGGAGTTGACCTATTGCAGAATGAATTGGGACTGTTTCTAACAGTGTTGTTTGTATGTCCTGTTTGCTAGGTACTCTGCAGAGAAAAACACCTTGATGCACTCCTGCTCCTGCTGTCAAGAGATGTCTACCAGTGAGAGGGAGGTGGAGATGGTCTGCTCTAACGGGAAGAAGTTCATACATTCCTACATTTACATTGATAAGTGCGGCTGCCATGAAACTGAGTGTGACAAGAAGAACCACAAAGATTAGGCACAGAAGTCTTTTAAAATGGCCGTATCAATTTTCCTATTTACATTAACTGCATGGAATATTAAATACCTTTATCTATAGGGAACCAATAGGGTCTGACTCATTATCATATAGGCTACTTTCATGAACTGTATGTCCTTTCTCTCTACACTATCATATAAATGATTCATGTTGTCTAACTTTTTCTCAAATGTATTAAACTGATTAAGAAGCATGCAGTCATTATCTTTCTCATTTTATTTCATATTGTTTAGTGCATCAATGTGCGACTAGGTAAAAAGTACAGATATGATTTAATAAAGAACACATTCATTATATAAGTGCTACTATTAAAGGGGCAATCTGCGGCTCAAACAATAACAAAGTAGGTACCCCGCCACTGTTTTGGCAAAAAGATGAAGGATGGGGCTGGAGGAATTTAACCACTTTCAAACTCATAAACAGAGCCATGGATGCAAGGACTGACCATCCATGATATCAACATTATAGTTTTAACCATGTTTTGAGGATATATAGTGTTTGTTAACAATGATGTTGTTTACGAACAATGGAATAAAGCAATGTTATATTTGGGGTTCTGATGGGCTGCTACTGTTGAACTAAGCTCATTGGACATTTATAAGTTATATTCTTCAAGAATCAATGGGTTTCATCAATTTAAAAGACCAAAAATGTATGTAGCAATCACAGATGAGTCACTGAAATCTGCAACATTGATTACCTATTCCAATACATTGATGTCAAAATGTCACAAGAACCATACCCACTGGGCACAGACGTCAATTCAACATTGGTTCAACATCTATTCAACATCTATTCAACATTGGTTCAGGGTTATTTCATTGAAATGACGTGGAAACTACGTTGATTTAACCAGTGTGTGCCCAGTGGGCAGTATATTATTAGAAACAAAATTAGGGTACACAATATTTATGCAGTCACTCACTGGCGACTTACCATGAGGTGTTTCTATACGGATGTTATTGAATGTAACAAACTGGCGACCTACCTGTCATTTCCAGAGATCCACTCACTGACAGTAATAACTGGCGACCTACCTGTCATTTCCAGAGATCCACTCACTGACAGTAATAACTGGCGACCTACCTGTCATTTCCAGAGATCCACTCACTGACAGTAATAACTGGCGACCTACCTGTCATTTCCAGAGATCCACTCACTGACAGTAATAACTGGCGACCTACCTGTCATTTCCAGAGATCCACTCACTGACAGTAATAACTGGCGACCTACCTGTCATTTCCAGAGATCCGCTCACTGACAGTAATAACTGGCGACCTACCTGTCATTTCCAGAGATCCACTCACTGACAGTAATAACATCAATCTACCTTTTGTTTAGCCAATTATATCTCAATTAATGTGTCTGTCATTTCAAAATGTAGCTAATAATCACCTAAAGATTTGTTTCTTTATTGACATTTAGATTGCATTTTTAGAGAGAAAGTTTACAGCCAGTTGAACATTTGATTTAAGAGCGGTGAGCTGAGCTGTTGGTCCTGTTTCGATTGACTGACTCTGAAGTTTGTGAAGTTAAGGGGAGTTGGAACTATGAATCCAATTAGGTTGACGTCTTATAAAAAATATGATTGGGAAGTTGTTGATGCTAAAGTGTTAACAGATGGGAGCTTGCTGGTGTTCTGTAAGGACATGGAGCAGAGAGATGGGAGCTTGTTGGTGTTCTGTAAGGACATGGAGCAGAGAGATGGGAGCTTGCTGGTGTTCTGTAAGGACATGGAGCAGAGAGATGGGAGCTTGTTGGTGTTATGTAAGGACATGGAGCAGAGAGATGGGAGCTTGTTGGTATTCTGTAAGGACATGGAGCAGAGAGATGGGAGCTTGTTGGTGTTCTGTAAAGACATGGAGCAGAGAGATGGGAGCTTGTTGGTATTCTGTAAGGACATGGAGCAGAGAGATGGGAGCTTGTTGGTGTTCTGTAAGGACATGGATCAGAGCGATGGGAGCTTGTTGGTGTTCTGAAAGGACATGGAGCAGAGGGATAGGGAGGTATAAGGTGTTGAGAGGCGTGCCTGACCAAGCAGGGTAGTATAAGGTGTGGTGGAGGTGTGTGGGTGCTCACAGTGTGGGCTATGGTGGGTATGAGGCAATGAAACAGGCAGTAGAGAGAAGGGTGTCATGCTGAGGCAGTGAGGGTGGTCCAGGACCAGGGAGATACAGGATCAAGGTAGAGAAGACAGTTAGAATGGTCCAGGACCAGGGAGATACAGGATCTAGGTAGAGAAGACAGTTAGAATGGTCCAGGACCAGGGAGATACAGGATCAAGGTAGAGAAGACAGTTAGAATGGTCCAGGACCAGGGAGATACAGGATCTAGGTAGAGAAGACAGTTAGAATGGTCCAGGACCAGGGAGATACAGGATCAAGGTAGAGAAGACAGTTAGAATGGTCCAGGACCAGGGAGATACAGGATCTAGGTAGAGAAGACAGTTAGAATGGTCCAGGACCAGAGAGATACAGGATCAAGGGTGATTAAGGTAGGCATATGGAGCAGTTTCAGTGCCAACAGAAATTGTATTAGAATTCCATAATTTTGCAAAGTTTTAAATAAACTAAAAAATTGTTTGTGCACATCCCGGCCAGCCAAACCCTCCCCTAACCTAGACGACGCTGGGCCAATTGTGCGCCACCTCATGGGTCTCCCAGTCGCGGCCAGCTGCGACACAGCCTGGGATCAAACCCGGGTCTGTAGTGACGCCTATAGCACTGTGATAAAGTGCCTTAGACCGCTGCGCCACTCGGGAGGCCAATTATGAATTTATATTAGGATATTGAATTTGAATGTAATCTTTTTGAATTTGTAACACACAAATTGAATTCATAACCTTAACTTGTATTTCATGATTTGAAACTGAATTGAGTGAATATTGCATTCAGTTTTCAAATTCAATTTCAATTTAATTGAATATTCAAATTAAATATTTATATATTCTTTTTCAATATGGTAGATATTGCATTCATTGTCTGTGTATCAAGTTTGCAAACTATAATTTCAAGTTTATCAAAGTTTCATATATTCAACATCTCAGATGCATTCAGATTTCAGTTTTCAAATTCAGTTCTCTAAATTCACATTCAAAACCAGAGACAACATCCTGGCACTTTGCCAGCCAGGAAAGGTAAAGGAGAGCAGGTAGAATTAAATGCTCACTGTGGTCGACAGAAGCTTCTGGCAGTTTCTGAAGCCAATGTGGCATGTTGAATTTATTTTCTTTCTATGAATTTGGCTCTAGCATTTGAACCGTTTTGGCTATAAGCTATGATAACCCAATTCCTGAAAGCTAAGACTCTCTGGAATATGGATGTGCCTTCTGATCCCCTCTATGGTGATCACAGGCTGCGTTAGAAGGGAGTGTCACAATTATCCCTGTCATAGCCCTTCTAAGGATAGCCTTTCTAATCTATTTCATCTTGTGACTGACTGGGTTCGAACCAGGTCTCCTGCGTGTCACAAGACTGTGCTTAGAATCAGAGGTCAGGAAGGCCCAGGTGAACTAGCAGACGGTTGTGGCTGTCTGTGTCTATGTGGAGAAAGCGTACAATATGATGTGGAATGAGGGGTTGCTAATCAAGCTTGGTCTTATGGGGGTAGGAGGAAGAACGTACAACTGGATAAAGGACTTCCTGTTTGGAAGGTCTATCCAGGTGAGGGTGGGGAAGTCTTTATCAGGAAGCTACTTGGTGGATAACGGTACACCGCAGGGGAGCGTGATTGGTCTTCTTTTGTTCTTAATCATGATCAATGATGTTTACTCTCAGCTACAGACGGATATTGGGAGGTGGTTATTTGCTTCAGATTCTCCAAAAGGTTCTACAGCTGCACCATTGAGAGCATTTTGACTGGCTGCATCACCGCTTGGTATGGCAACTGCTTGGCATCCGACAGCAAGGCGCTACAGAGGGTAGTGCGTACGGCCCAGTACTTCACTGAGGCTGATCTCCCTGCCATCTAGGACCTCTATACCAGGCGGTGTCATAGGAAGGCCCTAAAAATGGTCAAAGCCACCCAAGCATTAGACGGTTCACTCTGCTACAGTCTGGCAAACGGTACCGATGCACCAAGTCTGGAACCAACAGGACCCTGAAAAGCTTCTACCCCCAAGCCATAAGACTGATAAATAGTTAACCAATAGCTACCCAGACTATCTACATTGATCATTTTTTTACTAAATATTTTTGACTCATCACATACGCTGCTGTTGCTGTTTATTATCTATCCTGTTGCATAGTCACTTTTCTCCTTACCTACACTATATATACAAAAGTATGTGGACACCCCTTCAAATGAGTGGATTCAGCTATTTTAGCCACACCCATTGCTGACAGGTGTATAAAATCACAGCCATGCAATCTCCATTGACTGTAGAATGGCCTTACTGAAGAGCTCAGTGACTTTTAACGTGGCACTGTCATAGGATGACACCTTTCCATCAAGTCAGTTTATTACATTTCTGCCCTGCTAGAGCTGCCCCGGTCAACTGTAAGTGCTGTTATTGTGAAGTGGAAACGTCTAGGAGCAACAACGACTCAGCCGCGAAGTGGTAGGCCACACAAGCTCACAGAACGGGACCGCCGAGTACTGAAGCACGTAGAAAACGTCTGTCCTTGGTTGCAACACTCTCTACCAAGTTACAAACTGCCTCTGGAAACAAAGTCAGCACAATAACTGAGCTTCATGAAATGGGTTTCCATGGCCGAGCAGCCGCACACAAGCCTAAGATCACCATGCGCAATGCCAAGCGTCGGCTGGAGTGGTCGAAAGCGCGTCGCCATTTTACTCTGGGGCAGTGGAAAGGTGTTCTCTGGAGTGATGAATAATGCTTCATCATCTGGCAGTCTGACAGAAGAACCTGCCCAAATGCATAGTGCCAACTGTAAAGTTTGGTGGATATGGAATAATGGTCTGGGGCTGTTTTTCATGGTTCGCCCTAGGCCCCTTAGTTCCAGTGAAGGGAAATCTTAAAGCTACAGCATACAATAATATTTCTAGACGATTCTGTGCTGCCAACTTTGTGGTAACAGTTTGGGAAAGGCCCTTTCTTGTTTCAGCATGACAATGCCCCCGTGCACAAAGCGAGGTCCACTTGACTGGCCTACACAGAGCCCTGACCTCATCCCCATTGCTAGGTTTCAATTCAATTGGCAACAGATTTTCATTCAAATATTCTAAAATCTGCATAAAAACAATATGTGCATTTCAGAGTTTCCTTCAGTAAAATTTGGTGCTGGACAACTAGACCATGAAGATTTTCATTTACCAGACATTTGAGAAATTTACCGGACATCCATATGCATTCAGATCCGACCTGGCACAGCCAGCGCTATTGAATAAAGGAAGCATATTGGCCAAATGAGCCACATTTACTGTCAGAACGCTGAGTGTGGATGTGGTGCAGGGAATCAAGCGCAGGAACAAGGGTGTTCGTCAACAGACTTTAGTAATCAAAAATAGAACTCCAAACAGGTGGATAGCCAACCCAACCGGGAGGCATGAACAAAATTACGCACACACACAACAGTGCGTAAAACAAGAAAAGGCGCACGCAGTGCGGACTCTCGACACAAACAACACGAGAGAGAAAAACCCATCAACAGCAACAGCTGACATAACAATCACACATAACACCTGCCCCAACACACGATAACTAAATAGGAAACAAAATCAAACACTAACAAGGGACAGGTGTACAAACAGACAAAACCAAACAAACATGAAACATCGAACGGTGGCAGCTAGTACTCCGGGGACGACGACCGCCGAAGCCTGCCCGAACAAGGAGGAGGAGCAGCCTCGGCCGAAACCGTGACATTTACGTGTCCTTAAAAACAGCCTATAACAAATCACAACAGCACTATTCCTTGAGTTTTGATGTGTAGCAAAACTTTATAGCCTATTTTTGTTTTTGTTTTTTACAATAATTGTCAGCTGTCGGAGATTTGACCACTAAATATATCAGGGCATTGCATGTATGATACTGTATGATATTACTATAAAAAAATATAAAAATAGAGATGCTATGATATGAATATTCATTTCTTTATGTCAGATGGCTACTGTGTCTGCTTTACAGATATAGACGGACAGAAGGAGGCAAATTCATAAATTGTCAATGAGAATATTTTGTAGAAAGATAAGCATCGTATTGTTAGATTATAGGAGTAACTATGGTAGGCCTGAAACCTCAAGTTCAACAGTTGGAGTCAGTTGGAGCGCCGGGGATCACTGCCTTCATACCATAGGCCTGCAGTAGCTAAAGGTTAATAATAGCCAAACCAAACCTTCACAAAAATGTCTAAACGTTATTAGGGAAATATCAAAGTAAGTCAAGCCATTGTTTACAGGGAAAATATGAGCAGTGGTAAACACAGCATTAGGCCTACAGCACAGGTGTCAAGGTAGATGTAGGTGGGTGTGGGTGGAATCAGGCGCAGGACGCAGTACGTTAGTCCAACAGACTTTAGTGATGCACAGCAAAACAAACACGAAATAACTGCCCTGAGGCAAAAGCTCCGCACGTAGGCGAAAACACAAGCGCACAAAACAGGTGCGACAAAATACTCCAAAACTAAGGAGCAAAATAGCTCAACCGAGCAAACAGTAATAATCCAGCCTACCGGCACGACAGTAAAACAATCACACACAACACTAGACAAACACAACGAGAACTTATAGGACACTAATTACACTAAACGATAACAGGTGTACAACAATCAGACAAAAGCAAACGAACATAGAAACATACAACGGTGGCAGCTAGTATTCCGGAGACGACGAACGCCGAAGCCTGCCCGAGCAAGGGAGAGAGGCAGCCTCGGCCGAAACCGTGACAACAGGAGGTTGGTGGCACCTTAATTGGGGAGGATGGGCCTCGCGGGTAATGGCTGGAGCAGAATTAGAGGAATGGTATCATGATTTCCATGTGTTTTTGTGATTCCATTAGTTCCCTTCTGGCCATTATTATGAGCCGTTCTCTCCTCAGCATCCTCCTGTGGCCTACAGTTGGAACTTAATATGCCAAAGAAAATGGCTCAACAGAACGTAACAATACACGTGCCAACTGGCTCAACGGAACGTAACAATACACGTGCCAACTGGTTTAAACCTTCACAAAAGTTTTGAACAGGCTGTATTGCAGTAATTACCAACAAAGGCAAGTGCCTACCGTACCCAACAAATGACAGAAATAGGCTAATGTTATTTATTTCACAAAAGACCTACTTATAACCTGTCTTAAACTAAATACGGAGCACACAATTAAAAAAGACCGATGTAATTACCCGCTCACTATGCCGAAACCAGTCGGCGACAGCTGGGACAGTACCCTCCCTTGTGCCCAATAAAAACACACTACCCTCCCCTGTTCCCAATAAAAACTCACTACCCTCCCCTGTGCCCAATAAAAACTCACTACCCTCCCCTGTGCCCAATAAAAACACACAACCCTCCCCTGTGCCCAATAAAAACACACTACCCTCCCCTGTGCCCAATAAAAACACACAATCCTCCCCTGTGCCCAATAAAAACACACTACCCTCCCCTGTGCCCAATAAAAACACACTACCCTCCCCTGTGCCCAATAAAAACTCACTACCCTCCCCTGTGCCCAATAAAAACACACTACCCTCCCCTGTGCCCAATAAAAACACACTACCCTCCCATATTTTGGACCACCCCTCCCCCTCAGTAAATTGCGATCTGTCCCTTATAACACCCATTAATAAAATTAGGAGGTCCCGTGAAAAACACGGGTATTATTTAAGATACTCTTTGAAGAGGGTTTCAGATGTTTTTGGAAGATGGACAGGGACTCTGCTGTCCTAGCTTTAGGGGGAAGCAGGTTCCACAATTGGGGTGCCAGGACAGAGAAGACCAGAAGTGGCAGAACGGAGTGCTCCGGTTGGGGTGCAGGGTTTGGGCAGAGCCTGAAGGTGAGGAGGGGCAGTTCATCTTGCTCTTCCGTAAGCAAGCACCATGGTCTTGTAGTGGATGCGAGCTTCGACTGGAAGCCAGTGGAGTGTACGGAGGAGCGTGAGACATGGGAGAATTTGGGAAGCTTGAACACCAGGCGGGCTGCAGCTTTCTGGATAAGTTGCAGGGGTTTGATGGCACAAGCAGGGAGCCCAGCCAACCGCGAGTTGCAGTAGTCCAGACGGGAGATGACAAGTGCCTGGATTAGGACCTGTGCCGCTTCCTGTGTGAGGTAGGGTAGTACTCTACGGATGTTGTAGAGCATGAACCTGCAGGAGCGAGTCGCTGCTTAGATTTTTCTACTTTGAAGAAATAGTGAAATGATTTCACCACAGCTCTGCAGCCTACTCAGGCTAGCCTAGCCTAGCTAAACAGGATTACTAAAGACAGAGATAACATTGTCTGAGTTGATGACTTTAAAGAATGAAAAATAATAGTAATAAAATAAAAACTAATGTACACCTGAAATATTGTATTATTTCATAGTAATTTCCTATTTTTCTATTGATGTCTACTCCATGGCTGTGTAGCCGGCGCGGTCAGCTCGTCGCCGACTACTGCGTTGTGTTCCGGTGCACTGAAGACAAGACACTGGCGTACTTGAAGGCACTTTATTGTGTACAACTCTCTCAATCTGTTCAACATCAAGGAGAGAAAATGTTCAAAACTCTACCCTCGACCAGAATCCGCCTCTCTCAGTCGAGTACAATGCAGACAGAATATAATCACATTCAAAAATACAAGGAATAAAATACAACATAATTGGAAAATAAACATCGCATCTGGTGTATATCTTATGTATGTGTCATATTGCATGCTATCTCTGCCAAAAACTCTGAGCTTTTAGCCTTTACATTAATACTGTGCAACATGACATAAACCATCTTTCAAATAGGTAATACATACAATAATATGCACGAAGCAACATGTAATCCTTCACATTGGAGCTTTTCAGTGCCATTAAACACTAATCAATACATGAAAACATTTTAAATGAACACATATTTTTAACCTGATATAGGGAATACATACCTGTTCAACATCAAGGAGAGAAAATGTTCAAAACTCTACCCTCGACCAGAATCCGCCTAACATAAAAAGAACAACGTGGGCTTCAACACAAGAGGATAGAATGACGATTGCTAACTTACAGCTAAACAAAACACGAGGTTAGCTAAGTTAGCAATTTCTCAAACTCTCAAAAATAGCTAAATTCACGACACAGCTTGATTAAATGTACGTACACTCATCATATAATATACATACAAGTTACTATGTGCACTGAAACGTTTTAGTTTTAACAGGTATATCAAGTTTATGTCACGCCGAAGTGAACACATACCTCTCTCAGTCGAGTAGAATGCAGACTGAGAAAAGCATGAGACCCCTCCTCATATAACCAAACCAACACTCTAGAGGGCGCACTTACACAACTAACTCTCCCAATATCTGTAAACTACACGAAATGCTGAACAATACAATATTTTGGTGAAATCAACTCACAAAATAAAATAAAAAATAGAAAATGAACGGTTGCAAAAATCTGTAATTCTTTGACCTGTTACATTCACCCCTCTATAATTTCACCAAAATCCTTCGCACTTCGAGGGTGGAAAAGAACCAAAAACATATAGAATAAAACTCTTGTCCACTTGGTCCAAGATAGCCCTGGGACTCCATTTCCCATATACAGCTTATAAAGCTACTTACAAAGTAAGTTAAAAGAAAACAGCAGTTGATCAGGCTACTGCCCCTTCTAGTGAATATGATGCCTTATACACCATATGAAATCTTGGAACACTTTCCCTCCAATATGAACATCTCATGACCCAGGTCATACTACTGGTAATAAAGAAAAATATCTTAATCTCAAAAATGTTTCTAAAATAAAGAACGGAAAGACAGTGACCTTCTGACTCCTGTAAAAAACCCTTGGTGAGTGGTTTTTGCACCATGTTCTCTATCAAGCGATCGACTGCCTTAACAACCCTGCCAGTACGTGTTCTGACAACCTGACTTTCAAACCCTTGTACTTGGGAGGGTATCTGACTATCAGTCAGTGTAACAGGTGAATTGACGTCCGAAGACCCTGTCTCATCTAAGTCAGGAACATCAATTGGGGCAACAGAATCAGTGTCAGTCATGTGCAAATCAGGGGGGTCACTGGAATCCGACAAGTCTCTCACAGGTGAGTATTCATTTTCCCCTTGGCCTCTGACCTCTTTAGACTGGGCTCTCGTGGGTGTCAGTTGAACAGACTTCCTGGACAGAGAGTGGGGCATCTCATTCTCCATCTCAGACTCATCAGCTTCTCCAATAGACTCAGAGTCAGAGGATGCGTTTAACCACGAACATGTACGGTCCTCAGAAGCATCTACTGCTAGGCCACTCAAAGCATCAACAGAAGGAGGCTGAAACTCACTGGCCACATCCGAGGCAGCTCCATTCATCTCTTCATCGCTTAGTTCTGGCATGGGCAAGAAGCTCACGTCCAACATCAAATTCCGATGAACAACTTTTGTTTTCCCACTTTCGTCTCTGACTTTGTAAACGTGAGTCTGAGGGTTCCGGTCTATGATGGTATACATAGTGGCTTCCCACTTATCCGCTAACTTCCTCTTCCCTCTCTCTGCTTTATTAGCTAACAAAACTCGGTCGCCAACGTTCAAATGGGTTCCACGAACTCTCTTGTTGTAGCCATCAGCTTGATGTTGCTGTCCTTTCCTCGCATGCTGCTGAGCTATGTCGGCAGCCACATGGAGGTTCGCCATCAGTTTCTCTGCATAGGTCTTATAATTCACCACGACTGGATCCCTCAAGACTTGTTTGAAGACCATGTCTACTGGGAGTCTGGGGACTCGACCATACATCAAATAGAATGGAGGATATCCAGTTGTTTCATGAGTGGTGGCATTATACGCAAAAGTCAAAGTCTGTATCTGTTGGACCCAGTGTTGCTTAGCTGTCAGGGGTAGGGCACGCAACATACTGCCAAGTGTCCTATTGAACCTTTCGGTTTGCCCATTTCCCATGGGATGGTATGCTGTTGTGTGTGTTTTCATAATCCCTGTGAGGCTGAGGAGTTCAGCTATGAGTTTGCTTTCAAAATTGGCCCCTTGATCAGAATGTATTCGCTCTGGGAAACCGTAGATGCAGAATACGTTATCCCATAACTTCTTTGCTATTTGCTTTGCAGTTTGGTTTATGCAGGGAAAGGCATGAGCCAATTTTGTAAAGTGGTCTGTTATGACTAACACATCGACAGATCTTTGCTTACAGTCCTCAGCACTCCAAAAATCAATGCACACCAGCTCCATGGGTGCCAAAGTGCGAATGCTCTCCAAGGGAGCTCGGGCAGCTGGTTCAGGGGTCTTTGCAAGGATACAGCGTTGGCAGCATTTCACATATTCCTTGATGTCTCTTCCCATTTGCGGCCAGAAGAAACGCTGTCGGGCGAGGTGTGCTGTTCTAGCCTGCCCTTGATGCCCAGCGAAATCATGCACACCAGCGAGAGCTTTGGCCTTCAAGCTAGCAGGCAACACAAACTGATACCTCTTCTCTCTGCTTAATGGGTCTTTGGTTACCCTATATAGGACTCCGTCCTGGACTTTTAGATGATGCCACTGCTTGCACAGTGTCTGGGTCGTAAGAGCTAACCTCCTCCTCCCTCGCCTAGGTGGTGGCTCACCCCTCTGAATGAGTGGCAGGACTTCCCTGATAACTGGATCTATTTCCTGGCTTTGCCTCAGCTCGCCGATGGAGAGGGCTGGAAGTGTGTCTTGTTCTGAGGGCACCGCCTGGGGAAGAGCATTGAGAAACTGTGTTGCTCTTATCTCTGCTCCCCTTTCACACTCTACATGAGCTTCACAAGCAGATTTCACATGAGAGGGTTCTTGACTGCCGGCCAGCCTGTCTTGAGTGGGGTCCATAGTTACACAGCACCCTGCATCAAGTGCCTGGAGACACTGGGTCTTACTCCGGAAGAGATCTTGGACTTTCTCCTCTTTGGTTCCCTCCGCCTCGGCCAAAAGACTTCCATAGGGCTCACTGATCAACCTTTGGCTCACTGATTTAGCAAACGGATCTCTACTCAGGGCATCTGCCACAATGTTCTTTACCCCAGGAATGTGTTTGATACTGAAGGTGTAGGGGGAAAGCTTTGCCACCCACCTCTGTTCGCAAGCGTCAAGTTTTGGTTTGGTCATTATATAGGTCAAAGGATTATTGTCGGTCCATACTGTAAAAGTGTGGCCTTTCAACCAGTGGCTGAATTTTTCACAAACACTCCATTTGAGCGCCAAGAACTCCAGTCGGTGAGCAGGATACCTCTTTTGTGAGCCAGTGAGGGTCTTGCTGGCAAAGGCGATCGGGCGTGCCTTCGTTTCTCCTCCTGGTATCTGGGACAGAACTGCCCCAAGGCCATCAAGAGACGCATCAATGGACAGAACCAAGGGCTTAGAAAAGTCTGGATGGCTAAGGACCACACAATTCAGGAGCTTCCCCTTAAGGCCGGCGAAAGCGGAATCGCAGTCAAGGGTCCAATCCGCAGGTTTGAGCTTTCTGTAAACTCCCGCATTCTGACTGTACTTCCCGGTCTTTCCTCTCCGTTTCTGGCCAGCTGTGAGAGCAAACAGGGGTTTTGCGATGGAGGAGCAATTTGGTATGTAGTGTTGGTAATAAAATACCATCCCCAGGAACGACTTCACTCTGCGAACTGAAGGAGTGCAGCCATCATCTTCCATCAAGTCCTTCTTTGACATTTTGGTGATGACCTTGACCTTCTCTGGGTCAACAGCAACACCGTCACTGTCAACGATGTGTCCAAGAAACTTCACAGATCTCCGCAACAGATGGCATTTTTTTTGGACTCAACTTTAGATTGTGCTCCCGTAGCCTCTGGAAAACAACCTCTAATCTGCTGAGGGCCTGCTGTTCATTGGGGGCAAATATCAAGAGATCATCTAGGTAGCACAAGAGACTGCTGAAGTTAAGATCGCCAAAGATACTCAGCATCATCCTCATGAAGGACGCTGGACTGTTGCAAAGCCCCTGTGGCATTCTGTTATACTCGTGCAGGCCTAATGGTGTTGTGAAGGCGGTATACTTTTTGTCCTCCTCATGCATGGGCAAGCTATAAAATCCCGACGTGAGGTCCATGGTGCTGAAGACAGCATTACCGCCAAGGGCAGCCAAGCAGTCCGATTGATGGGGCAAAGGATGAGCATCCTTGATAGTTCTTGCATTCAGCCATCGAAAGTCTGTGCATATCCGGAGGTCGCCATTTTTCTTCCAAACCATCACGAGTGGAGAAGCATATTCACTCATTGATTTCCGTATGATTTCCTGTTCCTCCATCTCGGTGAGAACTTGGCGCAGCTTTTGATAGTGGGCTGGCGGCACTCTGCGATATGGAAGACGGAAGGGACGGTCGTCAGTGAGCCGGATCCTATGGGCAAAGCCCTTGGCTTCTCCACAGTCAAGATTATGCTTTGAAAATATATCCTGATATTTCTCCAGCAATGTCACAAGTTGGAGCTTGGTGGAGGGGCTCGCTTCACAATGATCAATGTCGACATTTCCTAGACCAGACTTCTGCAGTCTGTCTTTCAGGTCACCGTTGTCGTCCTGTTTCACATGAGTCACTCTAACAGAGCCAGCATCACTCTGACAGGAACCCTGGAACAGTGTGAGATCTTCAGCTGCAACACAAGTAGAGACGTCCGCAAGCTTGCTGTTCCTTTTCAGTGTGAGTGGTTTGTCTGAGATATTAGTGATTTTCATGGGAGTCCAGCCATCTCCCCATAGCGGTGTTACCACTCTCCCCACCATAATGCCCCGAGGCACACACCTGGAGGTTGTAGGCTCCACCATAACTGTACTCCCAGGTGACTTGGGTATATTACTTGGCAGTCTTCCCCACAGCAGGTACTCTTGTTTGGGAAGGAGAGTCACCGCCTGAGTTAGCTTCACTGTCCCTACTTTTCCTGGGACATCTTCACCCCTCCATCTTGTGAGACTGGTCATCATTTCTAAAAACTGTTCGCCATCTGGAGACCCTTTTGTGTTGCTCGAGATAAGTGTCCAATAACTGTTCTCGTTTTTCAGCTGATGCAGTACACGTTTCAACATGTTGGTGCCTACTATTATGTCGTCTTTCTGACCAGTGATCACCAGAACTGGGACCAGGGACGGCTTGTTCAATAGGGCGATATGGGCGACGCACTGCCAAACGGGAAAAGGAAGGGATTTTTTTTTTAATCAATTATAAAAAATAAAAAATAATTTTTTTTTTATTTTTATAAATTTATAAAAAATTATATCACGGCAACAGCAGTTATCAGTGTTCACGTCTGATCTGACAGCCACTAAATGTCAAATCAGGCTAAAGTCGTGCTTCAAATGGCCCCGCCCGTTTTTTGGGCGATTTCAGTCAGGTTGAAAATCGCCCAGAAGTCTCTCATAGCCTGTCATGTAAAATCTATTTTTTTCACATTTCAAAGCTTTCAATACATTCTCTATGGGTGTCTGTGGGCTTGCACTTACGCGCTTTCGTCATACATAACGTAACCACGAATGAACGTAACTAAGAAAAGACCAGGTAGCAGCCTCAATCAATTCACTACTACTATCAAAATGGCTAGGCTTCAGTCCAACTCGATTGTGTCTTTGAAAGAAGTTCCTTTTTGTCGGCGAACAAATTAAGATAAATTGGCAACGAAACAATTAGGACCTCCTAGACCAAATTTAATAATTCAACAGGTTTCTACTAAAGGCGGAAAGTCCTACACCCGAGGATTTTCCAAAAATTGGTACGAACGAAAAAAGACATTGCCACTCACTCAACTGGATGACGAGGGATACAGGCTAGCTGTCCGCCGCCACAACGATGAGGTTAGTGTTGATAATCACAAGTTTACTGGATGTGGATATGGTGTAATAAAGGCAGTTTATTCAGAGGTAAATATATCTGGAATCGCGTTCACGGACCCGTTCGTCAAACTCTTAGGGAGCTATACATTAAGCCCCATTACTTACCATATCAGATAAGATAAATTGCTGCAGCTACATATATTTTACATCCTGGCCCTACATAGTTCACTATTTGCATCACTTACCAAAATATTACATGTGGTCATATATGCTTGGAAAGTGGAGATGCCATAGAACGTCAAAAAAGTAAACATTGCTGGAGACACATTGTCGTTTTGGAGAAGACATCGCGTTTGCTAGCGAAGAGATTTGTTGTGGCAAATGAACTTGGCCTGGGAATTGCCAGGAACCTCACGATAAGATATATGCATCAGCATTGCGAGTCTCATGATTCTATACGTATTGCGATTCGATACTGTGATTTTATTGCGCACCATATGTCTGTTGCAGAGGGATCAGAAAGCCATGAGAACGAGTTTTGATCAGTCATGGAAATAAAAGTGCTGAAAACTAATTGGCTCCCAATGTGAAAAGATTGAGAACAAGCTATGAAGGAACAATAATGGTGTTTTGGTGCAGGTACAGCCAACTAGCGCTAAAATATTGCGATATTGTCAATACAGTATATCGTAAAGTATCACTATGTAACTCGATTTCTTTCACCCCAATCCCTCAAATTAACGGTAAATAACTGAATTGTTTGCCCCACATTTAGCTAAGATGATTAGCTAGCCAGCTAAAATGTTTTATTTAGTTAGCAGTCGCATCTACAATAGTTTACTGTCAATAACATGTCTCCAAAAATGACGTGGTGTCTCCAATTGTGTTGACATTTTACAATTGCAATGCGCATCCATGAGTATCCACTTTCTGTAGCTCAGCTGGTAGAGCATGGTGCTTGTAACGCCAAGGTAGTGGGTTCGATCCCCGGGACCACCCATACGTAAAAATGTATGCACGCATGACTGTAAGTCGCTTTGGATAAAAGCGTCTGCTAAATGGCATATTATTATTATTATTATTATTATTATTATCTGAAGAGAGCCCCGAAACATTGTGTGCAGACATTTTATGCAATAAATGAAGTAGGTTCAATCTAGTAGTTCTGATCTTCTGATTGGTCCTGATGAGTTGGGCGAGGTCACCTCCAGGCTACTGTCACTGTTGCATTGGCTCTGAGTCGGGTTCTCTGTCTTCAAATGTTCAGCCTAAGAGAGGGGATTTTTGTGTGTGTGTGTGTGTGTGTGTTTAACAGTGATGATGTGTGTGTGTGTGTGTGTGTTTAACAGTGATGATGTGTGTGTGTGTGTGTGTGTGTTTGTGTGTGTGTGTGTCCTCAGAGCAAGAACTCGTGAGTTGGAAGAACTGAGAGGCCTATGGCGTGGGTGTTGTCCTTGGCCACCTGCTGACAAGGCTGACAAGATAGGACCCTTTTGTCCATTGTTATTGGATAGGAACAGAACTTATAACCAGCTCCTGACCTAAATAGATCTTAGCACAACATTTTACTCAACATATCATATTCCATATTCACTATAACAAATATATTTACTACGACATTAGCAAGAACCGCCACATCCTCAGCCGGCTAATCCAGTGTGTGAAGTTTTGCGGAGTGTTTGAGTTAGCTTTGCGAGGCAAAGATGAAACTGAGGGCTCCACCAACCCTGGTAAGCCAACACTTTTGAGATCAGTCAATAAATGCTTCTGGTATTGACTTATATGCTGCCCCTGTCTTCATGTTGTTGCTGGACATATCTTTTTTTTAAATGTGTGTAGGTCACCTAAATCATCAGAAAAATTGCCCCTCCTGAGAATTTTTTCAGGAGCCGCCACTGACTGGGACCATGCACTTTACCCCATACAGACTTAGTTCCATGTCATACATGCACTTGGGGCGCACTTGTACTCCTCCACAGCCAACAAGGATGATATGCTGTGAGAGTTCTTGATGTGGGGTCAAGACGCTATCCGATAGTAGTCTTTGCTCTGCCTCTTCACTTATCGTGCAGGCCATTGAGCCTGTATCGAGGAGCCCTTGCAACTGAGCACAGCCATTAACTGTCACCGGTGCGTGAAATAACTCACTGAACGTCTCAACTCTGTGAATATTCTGAACAATTACCGTGCAATTATCAGACATTGCTTTACAGACATTGACATACATCTCCTTCAATTCTTCACTTTCTTCAAGGGTTGAATCTTCAACGCTCACACATCCCCTTTCCGTATGTGAGCTATCTAGTTTAAACTGGCTCCACCTTGCTCAGAGTTAGGTGGTATGTGCGCTAACTGTGGCTGAGCGTTAATTCTTGGCCGGCGCTGTTGGCATTCTCTCTTCCAGTGGCCGGGCTTGTAACAGCCCATACAGAGGTTCGCCTGTCTACAGTGTGTAGTAGTTGAATGTTCGGCAGACTGACAGACTTTACATCTACTCTGAACAATGGCTGCTGGCCCCCTGCTTGGTGGCACGACTGCTGTTGTGTGTGCCGTCTGCTCTAGCACACGGTTCAGCAAGCCAATGAGAGACTGCATGCAGATGCTCTCTGTCTGAGGAGAGGATGGAAGCCCCATTGCCTTTGGGTAGCCAGTAAGGTCTGTTGGGTTTTCAGCAGCGACTGTCTCTGTGGTTAATGCCTGAGCATGTGCACCAATGTTCTTTGGCCGATAAGATTTGGCTTGAAACATTGTTCTAGCCTCTCTCTGATGTTCAACGAGGTGTTCCTGAATCTCATTTGCTGTCCACTTTTCAGCTGTTTTGCACTTTAGGACACTTGCAAGAGCGGGGTCGGGACAGTGTTTCACCAGCATCATTGTGACTTCGTGAGAGGGGTCCTCAATGTTTCGCCCCTGCCTTCTCAGACACTCATCTGCGACATCCACAGCCTTGTTCAAGCGTATCCAATAGTCCATGGGACTTTCTCCGGCCAGAGGAAGTGTGTTATAGAAATCTGCTAAAGGCATAGAGGAGTAGGTTAACTCACTGAAATGTTGTTTCAGAATATCAAAGACGAGCTTGGAGTTCTCAGCTGGCTGCAGCGATGGCATACTGCGCAGGGTAACTTTAACAATGTCTCTAGCCTTTCCCATTAGTCTTGACATTATCTCCTGGGAGTGCTCTTGCGGGTGTACACCCCTCTTATTCAGGTAAACGCTCATAATCTCTTCCCACTCATGCACTGTGTGTTTGTTTGTTCCATCACCCCTGAAGTACGGCGGCTCTTTGACATCTGTCTTCATGACTAACTTTACTCCTGTCATGTTCAAATCAGACTGTCCATATCCTAAGTTCAGGCTAGGCGTAGGAGTGGTTTGGTTATCTGCACTACCAACAGATCTCTGTAATTGGCTAGCAATGTTCTCTCCTATTTCATGAGCTAACTGTGTGATGAGACTCCCTAGGTCTGCAGAACTCACATGTGAACTAGACACTGGCTGACGTGGAGAATGTTCATCTGTTTGGGTGTGAGTGTATGAAAATGCAGGACGGCCCACTGAACTAACGCTGCTTGCAATGTCTGGAGCATCTCTTAAGCTACGCATGTGTGGTGCGGGGGAATATTCATCAGTGCGTAAGCGTGTGGACGAGAGTACAGGTCTGCCTAGTATACCAGCACCCCTAACCGGCGTGCTCTCCACCCTACTCATAAACCTGCCCCTCCCCAGGCTTACCCCTGCAGCATCTCCAACACTAAATGGTGTCTGCGCATCCTTACCATCAGCCATTTTTTTTTTTTTTTATAGAAAGTTGTAATAGACTATGGTAATGATATGTGAATCACCAGAACATGTGAATATGAAAAAAAATATTTGTAAAATGATAGAAGTAGCTGAGGTAAGCAATTAAGAGCTACAATTTACACATTAATGTTTGCCCTTATACTTGTCAACGTTCCGAAGAGGTTCCTACTCGTCACAGCAACCACCGGCGATCACCCTGGCGATGATCTGAAGCGAAGATATCCGGGTCACGGCACCAATGTAGCCGGCGCGGTCTACTCGTCGCCGACTACTGCGTTGTGTTCCGGTGCACTGAAGACAAGACACTGGCGTACTTGAAGGCACTTTATTGTGTACAACTCTCTCAATCTGTTCAACATCAAGGAGAGAAAATGTTCAAAACTCTACCCTCGACCAGAATCCGCCTCTCTCAGTCGAGTACAATGCAGACTGAATATAATCACATTCAAAAATACAAGGAATAAAATACAACATAATTGGAAAATAAACATCGCATCTGGTGTATATCTTATGTATGTGTCATATTGCTTGCTATCTCTGCCAAAAACTCTGAGCTTTTAGCCTTTACATTAATACTGTGCAACATGACATAAACCATCTTTCAAATAGGTAATACATACAATAATATGCACGAAGCAACATGTAATCCTTCACATTGGAGCTTTTCAGTGCCATTAAACACTAATCAATACATGAAAACATTTTAAATGAACACATATTTTTAACCTGATATAGGGAATACATACCTGTTCAACATCAAGGAGAGAAAATGTTCAAAACTCTACCCTCGACCAGAATCCGCCTAACATAAAAAGAACAACGTGGGCTTCAACACAAGAGGATAGAATGACGATTGCTAACTTACAGCTAAACAAAACACGAGGTTAGCTAAGTTAGCAATTTCTCAAACTCTCAAAAATAGCTAAATTCACGACACAGCTTGATTAAATGTACGTACACTCATCATATAATATACATACAAGTTACTATGTGCACTGAAACGTTTTAGTTTTAACAGGTATATCAAGTTTATGTCACGCCGAAGTGAACACATACCTCTCTCAGTCGAGTAGAATGCAGACTGAGAAAAGCATGAGACCCCTCCGCATATAACCAAACCAACACTCTAGAGGGCGCACTTACACAACTAACTCTCCCAATATCTGTAAACTACACGAAATGCTGAACAATACAATATTTTGGTGAAATCAACTCACAAAATAAAATAAAAAATAGAAAATGAACGGTTGCAAAAATCTGTAATTCTTTGACCTGTTACAGCTGCATTCCAAACGCTTTTAAAAGACACACCCTCTCCCCGCAGCCCTCAAATTAAGTTAACACTTCTGATGACGTATCATGACGTCTGACGAGTTGACACCTTGCAGGGCTTTCAGGGAAGAATTAATTAATTTTAAATGGACCGTTCTTGCCTGGAAATGTGTCACTCGTTTGTCCCACGGTTGTGTTTTCAGTCACTGGAAGCTGTTGTGTGTGTATTATATGCGCTACAGTCAATTATGATTGCGTTTCATATCTTGGCTAGAAGACAAGACGCAAATGTTAGCCATCCGTCTATATCAGGTAAATCAAAAATGTACAATGTATAAGTGTGATGTCAGGGAGGGTTGTATGCGCAAGCTAACGTTTCCAAAAAGCTAACCAAACAAAAACATTACTTTTATGATGTTTGTGCCGTCATGTGCATTACTAGCACCATTTCTAACTTATTTACATTCGTTTTTACTGACACTTGTACGTTGACTTCTATATATTAATGTTGGTTTTAAGTTTTGGCTGACTTTTCTTAGCGGATGTACAATCATCGCGAATTGAATTATGGGGCGTTTCAGGCCCCGGAATGAACATAATTGTACACTTGCAAGCTCGATCAAAAACGAGGGCTGAGGGGCTTACGTTGACAACTTCCCTTGCTTGGCTAATCGTTTGGACCGACGACAAAGATGGATGCAGAGATTCCCCCAAGGGCATAAGGCGAGGGTAAGTGGTCTTTTATGTGTTTGGAACGCAGCCCATGACAATGTTCACCATTTTTGGCTTTTGGAATTTCCATTAAAAAGCTCTAAAATCATTTGATTATTTTTTTTAAATATTTGAACTGAAACCGAACCTACCTCAAAAAGCATGAATTGCTCAGCAATAATAAAAATAAGCACATCCTGTCCTCTACCTTTCTTTGCCTTTGTCTCCCTAATTGCTAGCTATGATACAACTGATTGAAACTGCTGTCAGAACCTGCTAACACATTTCTAGGGGTATTCAGATCTACACTGAACTAAAATATAAACCCAACATGTAAAGTGTTGGTCCCATGTTTCAGGAGCTGAAATAAAAGATACCAGAAATGTTCAAAATGCACAAAAAAGCCTATTTTTCTCAAGTTTTGTACACGTGTTTACATCCCTGTTAGGGTGAATTTCTCCTTTGCCAAGATAATCCATCCACCTGACAGGCCATAAGACTGCTGAACATATAGCCTCATTATTGTTATTTTATTGTTTATTTTTATTTATTTTTATTTTTTACTTTCGTTAGTAAATATTTTCTTAACCAACAATGCAGTTTTAAGAAAATAGAGTTACGGGCTTGTAAGTAAGCATTTCACGGTAAGGTCTACACCTGTTGTATTCGGCGCATGTGACAAATAAAAATTGATGTGATTTGACAATTCCTGGAAGCTGAAAATGTCCCAGTTCTTCCATGACCTGCATACTCACCAGACATATCACCCATTTAGCATGTTTGGGATGCTCTGGATCAATGTCTACGACAGCGTGTTCCAGTTCCCGCCAATATCCAGCAACTTGAAGAGGAGTAGAACAACATTCCACAGGCCACAATCAACAGCCTGATCAACTCTATGCCAAGGAGATGTGTCGCGCTGCATGAGGCAAATTATGGTCACAACAGATACTTACTGGTTTTCTGATCCACGCCCCTACCATTTTTTAAGGTATCTGTGACCAACAGATGCATATCTGTTTTCCCAGTCATGTGGAATCCATAGATTAGGGCCTAATACATTTATTTCAATTGACTGATTTCCTGATATGAACTGTAACTCAGTAAAATCTTTGAAATTGTTGCATATTGCGTTTTAATATTTTTGTTCAGGAGAGAGGTAGTAGTAACTCTCTCCGTCTCCAAGTTTGATGCGATGCTTACAGGACTGGGACACGCCGCTCAACGCACACTTCCTGTCAGAGGCAGAGAAACAAACACTACTCACTCATTTATCTATGGAACTCTATGGGCTCTATGGAACTCTATGGGCTCTATGGAACTCTATGGAACTCTATGGGCTCTATGGAACTCTATGGAACTCTATGGAACTCTATAGGCTCTATGGAACTCTATGGGCTCTATGGAACTCTATGGAACTCTATGGAACTCTATGGGCTCTATGGAACTCTATGGGCTCTATGGGCTCTATGGAACTCTATGGGCTCTATGGGCTCTATGGAACTCTATGGGCTCTATGGAACTCTATGGGCTCTAGGGAACTCTATGGGCTCTATGGAACTCTATGGGCCGGTTTCTGGACCTCATTCATCTATGGAACTCTATGGGCCGGTTTCTGGACCTCATTCATCTATGGAACTCTATGGTGCCGGTTTCTGGATCTCATTCATCTATGGAACTCTATGGTGCCGGTTTCCAGACCAAATTAAGACTAATCCTTAGGATTTTTTGTCCAAGAGTAGCTTAATCTGGGTCCGGGAAATTGGCCCTACATGTAAAAGATATTAAAATGTCATTGTTAGCTTTTTAACATTAGAAACAAAGAATGAACAAAAGCGTGGTCTGAACACTGGACAGTGACTGAACACTGGAACAAGACATGCCTGCCTGGTTAGACAAAGTGTTAGAGGGGGCATTCTGACCAGAGGAAAGGGTAAGGGTTAACATACAGTAGGTAGCCACAGAGTACTATGCACAGCCACACCATAGAACAAGTTATTGTTGTGGAAAAAGGAAAGTAATCAAATGATTGGCTCCTGAAGTCACTCCTAAAGTCACTGAATACTTTCCGAAGGCACTGTATGCACAGAGTACATTACATTTACATTTACATTTTAGTCATTTAGCAGACGCTCTTAACCAGAGCGACTTACAGGAGCAATTAGGGTTAAGTGCCTTGCTCAAGGGCACATTAACGTCATTTAGCAGACGCTCTTAGCCAGAGCGACTCACAAATTGGTGCGTTCACCCTATAGCCAGTGGGATAACCACTTTACAATTTGGGGGGGGGGGGGGGGTTAGAAGGAATACTTTATCCTATCCCAGGTATTCCTTAAAGAGGTGGGGTTTCAAATGTCTCCTGAAGGTGGTGAGTGACTCCGCTGTCCTGGCGTCGTGAGGGAGCTTGTTCCACCATTGGGGTGCCAGAGCAGCGAACAGTTTTGACTGGGCTGAGCGGGAGCTGTGCTTCCGCAGAGGAAGGGGAGCCAGCAGGCCAGAGGTGGATGAACGCAATGTCCTCGTTTGGGTGTAGGGACTGATCAGAGCCTGAAGGTACAGAGGTGCCGTTCCCCTCACTGCTCCATAGGCAAGCACCATGGTCTTGTAGCGGATGCGAGCTTCAACTGGAAGCCAGTGGAGTGTGCGGAGGAGGGGGGTGACGTGAGAGAACTTGGGAAGGTTGAACACCAGACGGGCTGCGGCATTCTGGATGAGTTGTAGGGGTTTAATGGCACAGGCAGGGAGCCCAGCCAACAGCGAGTTGCAGTAGTCCAGACGGGAGATGACGAGTGCCTGGACCAGGACCTGCGCCGCTTCCTGTGTAAGGCAGGGTCGCACTCTCCGAATGTTGTAGAGCATGAACCTGCAGGAGCGGGTCACCGCCTTGATGTTGGCGGAGAACGACAGGGTGTTGTCCAGGGTCACGCCTAGGCTCTTCGCACTCTGGGAGGAGGACACAGCGGAGTTGTCAACCGTGATGGCGAGATCATGGAACGGGCAGTCCTTCCCCGGGAGGAAGAGCAGCTCCGTCTTGCCAGGGTTCAGCTTGAGGTGGTGATCCGTCATCCATACTGATATGTCTGCCAGACATGCAGAGATGCGATTCGCCACCTGGTTATCAGAAGGGGGAAAGGAGAAGATTAGTTGTGTATCGTCAGCGTAGCAATGATAGGAGAGACCATGTGAGGATATGACAGAGCCAAGTGACTTGGTGTATAGGGAGAAAAGGAGAGGGCCCAGAACCGATCCCTGGGGGACACCAGTGGTGAGAGCACGTGGTGCGGAGACAGCTTCCCGCCACGCCACTTGGTAGGAGCGACCGGTCAGGTAGGACGCAATCCAGGAGTGAGCCGCGCCGGAGATGCCCATCTCGGAGAGGGTGGAGAGGAGGATCTGATGGTTCACAGTATCAAAGGCAGCAGACAGGTCTAGAAGGACAAGAGCAGAGGAGAGAGAGTTAGCTTTAGCAGTGCGGAGAGTCTCCGTGACACAGAGAAGAGCAGTCTCAGTTGAATGACCAGTCCTGAAACCTGATTGGTTTGGATCAAGAAGGTCATTCTGAGAGAGATAGCAAGAGAGTTGGCTAAAGACGGCACGCTCAATAGTTTTGGAAAGAAAAGAAAGAAGGGATACTGGTCTGTAGTTGTTGACATCAGTGGGGTCGAGTGTTGGTTTTTTGAGAAGGGGAGCAACTCTCGCTCTCTTGAAGACGGAAGGGACATGGCCAGCGGTCAAGGATGAGTTGATCAGCGAGGTGAGGTAGGGGAGAAGGTCACCGGAGATGGTCTGGAGAAGGGAGGAGGGGATGGGGTCAAGCGGGCAGGTTGTTGGGCGGCCTGCAGTCACAAGTCGCAGGATTTTATCTGGAGAGAGAGGGGAGAAAGGGGCGGCAGGTAGCTTAGTGGGTAAGAGCGTTGTGCCAGTAACCGAAAGGTCGCTGGTTCTAATCCCCGAGCCGACTAGGTGAAAAATCTGTCGATGTGCCCTTAAGCAAGGCACTTAACCCTAATTGCTCCTGTAAGTCGCTCTGGATAAGAGCGTCTGCTAAATGACGTAAATGTAAATGTAAATGTAAATGAAAGAAGTCAAAGCATAGGGTAGGGCAGTGTGAGCAGGACCAGCAGTGTTATTAGACTTAACAAACGAGGATCGGATGTCGTCAACCTTCTTTTCAAAGTGGTTGACGAAGTCATCCACAGAGAGAGAGGAGGGGGGGGGGGGGGGAGGAGGATTCAGGAGGGAGGAAAATGTGGCAAAGAGCTTCCTAGGGTTAGAGGCAGATGCTTGGAATTTAGAGTGGTAGAAGGTGGCCTTAGCAGCAGAAACAGATGAAGAAAATGTAGAGAGGAGGGAGTGAAAAGATGCCAGGTCGGTAGGGAGTTTAGTTTTCTTCCATTTCCGCTCCGCTGCCCGGAGCTCTGTTCTGTGAGCTCGCAGTGAGTCATCAAGCCACGGAGCTGGGGGGGAGGACCGAGCCGGCCGGGAGGATAGGGGACACAGAGAGTCAAAGGATGCAGAAAGGGAGGAGAGGAGGGTTGAGGAGGCAGAATCAGGAGATTGGAGGGAGAAGGATTGAGCAGAGGGAAGAGATGATAGGATGGAAGAGGAGAGAGTAGTGGGAGAGAGAGAGCGAAGGTTGCGGCGGCGCATTACCATCTGTGTAGGGGCAGAGTGAGTAGTGTGGGAGGAGAGCGAGAGAGAAAAGGAAACAAAGTAGTGGTCGGAGACTTGGAGGGGAGTTGCAGTGAGATTAGTAGAGGAGCAGCATCTAGTGAAGATGAGGTCAAGCGTATTGCCTGCCTTGTGAGTAGGGGGGGACGGTGAGAGGGTGAGGTCAAAAGAGGAGAGGAGTGGAAAGAAGGAGGCAGAGAGAAATGAGTCAAACGTGGACATAGGGAGGTTGAAATCCCCCAAAACTGTGAGGGGTGAGCCATCCTCAGGAAAGGAACTTATCAAGGCGTCAAGCTCGTTGATGAACTCTCCAAGGGAACCTGGAGGGCGATAGATGACAAGGATATTAAGCTTAAATGGGCTAGTGACTGTGACAGCATGGAATTCAAATGAGGAGATAGACAGATGGGTTAGGGGAAAAATTGAGAATGTCCACTTGGGAGAGATGAGGATTCCTGTACCACCACCCCTCTGACCAGATGCTCTCGGGGTATGCGAGAACACATGGTCAGACGAGGAGAGAGCAGTAGGAGTAGCCGTGTTTTCAGTGGTGATCCATGTTTCCGTCAGCGCCAGGAAGTCGAGGGACTGGAGGTTGGCATAGGCTGGGATGAAGTCAGCTTTGTTGGCAGCAGAACGGCAGTTCCAGAGGCTGCCTGCGACCTGGAACTCCAGGTGAGGGGTGCGAGCAGGGACCACCAGGTTAGAGAGGCAGCAGCCGCGCGGTGTTGTGTGTTGTTTGTGTAGCCTGTGCAGAGAGGAGAGAACAGGGATAGGCAGAGGCATAGTTGACAGGCTGTAGCAAATGGCTACAAAAATGCAGAGGAGATCGGAATGAAATGAGCTAAGCATCTGGGAGAGGAGAGAGGGGGGCCTCCCTCACCAAAAACGTCTACCTCAGAAACTAAAATTGTTTCACTGAACCACCCGAACAAAAACTCTCCCAACTTCCACCTTTAGAAATCAGAATTGTTGTGAACCACAGTTGTTCAATGTTTAAAGGAGTAGACTCAACCCACTTTATTCAGCTAGCCAACTATGACACCATAGCTGACTAGCATGCTAGCATCCAATAACACACAGTTTAACACACAGTTAAGCACCAATACTCACAACAAACCACCAATAGTGTGTTAACTAGCTAACCAGCATGCCAGCATCCAGTAACACACAGCCAAGCACAAACACTTGGTCACAGCAAACCACCAATAGTGTGATAACACACTAAACAGATCATTCGTGTCTGTGTCAAGTTCCTTTCATGACGCAGCAATGATTCAACGTTGGCTAGCTAGGACAAGTATATTGTAATTAGCTACTACCGTACCGTTCGCTGGTCGTGCTGGGTAGCTAGCAATGGCCACTGTGTTGGCTTTGTTTGAAGACATAATAAGTAAGTAGCAAAACAGTACAGTAATAAACATGATTGTATTTGCCGGGAAGAAAGGCGCAGACAGATGCATTCCCTTGGGGAAGGGAAACAGGAGTTAACCACGTACACTACCGTTCAATAGTTTGGGGGTCACTTAGAAATGACCTTGTTTTCGAAAGAAAAGCAATTTTGTTGTCCATTAAAATAACGTCAAATTGATCAGAAATACAGTGTAGACATTGTTAATGTTGTAAATGGCTATTGTAGCTGGAAACGGCTGATTTTTAATGGAATATCTACATAGGCATTCAGAGGCTGTCACGCTCTGGTTCCGGGACGTTGTTATTGAACCAGGGTGTGTTTGTATTTGGGTGTAGTTCTAGGTGGGATCTAGTTGTTTCATTTCTATGTTTGGTTTTGATGTTGATTTAGTCATATGACTCCCAATCGGAGGTAACGAGTGTCAGCTGTCGGCTCGTTATCTCTGATTGGGAGCCATATTTAAACTGTGTGGTTTCTCCTTGGTTTGTGGGTTTTTGTTTCCTTGTTGCTGTTAGTCATTATCAGTATTGAACTTCACTTTCGTCATATTTGGTTTGTTGTTTTGATCGTGGTTTCTTTATAATAAAGTCTACGATGTTCGCTCAACACGCTGCGCTTTGGTCTCCTCCTTTTGACGATCGTGACAGAAAAACCCACCACAAAAAGACCAAGCAGCGTGTCAAGCGGCAACAGGACCTACCTACACAGGATTTATGGACTCCCATAAAGGATTCATGGACATGGGAGGAGATTCTGGATGGTGAGGGGCCTTGGGATCAACCGGGAGAATATCGCCGTCCTCGTGAAGAGCGAGAGGCAGCTAAAGCCGAGAGGCGGCGATATGAGGAGGCAGCACGGAGGCAAGGCTGGAAGCCCGAGAGTACTACCCAAAAATTTCTTGGGGGGGGGCTAGAAGGGAGTGTGGCGAAGTCAGGTAGGAGACCTGCGCCTACTCCCTGGACTGACCGTGGAGAGCGAGAGTACGGGCAGACACCGTGTTACGCAGTAGAGCGCATGGTGTCTCCTGTACGCAGGCATAGCCCGGTTCGGTACATTCCGGCTCCACGTATCGGCCGGGCTAGACTGAGCATTGAGCCAGATGTCATGAGGCCGGCCCCACGCATCCGGTCACCAGTGCGTCTCCTCGGGCCGGCTTACATGGCACCAGCCTTACGCATGGTGTCCCCGGTTCGCCTACATAGCCCGGTGCGGGTTATTCCACCTCCCTGTACTGGTCAGGCGACGGGGAGCAGACAACCAGGTAAGGTTGGTCAGCCTCAGTGCTCAAGGGAGCCAGTACGCCTGCACGGTCCGGTATTTCCGGCACCACCTCCTGTCTCCAGTCCAGTACCACCAGTGCCTACACCACGCACTAAGCCTCCTGTGTGTTCCCCGAGTCCTGTGCGTCCTGTTCCTGCTTCCCGCACTAGCCCTGAGATGCGTGTCCTCAGCCCGGTACCTCCAGTTCCGGCACCACGCATCAGGCCTATGGTGCGTCCCCAGGGTCCAGCATGCCCTGTTGCTTCTCTCCGCACTAGCCCTGAGATGCGTGTCCTCAGTCCGGTACCTCCAGTTCCGGCACCACGCATCAGGCCTACGGTGCGTCCCCAGGGTCCAGCATGCCCTGTTGCTTCTCCCCGCACTAGCCCTGAGATGCGTGTCCTCAGCCCGGTACCTCCTGTTCCGGCACCACGCACCAGGCCTACGATGCGCCTCAGACAGCCAGAGTCTGCCGTCTGCCCAACGGGGCCTGAACTGTCCGTCTGCCCAACGCCGTCTGAACTGCCCGTCTGCCCAACGCCGTCTGAACTGTCCGTCTGCCAAGCGCCGCAGGAACTGCCCGTCTGTACTGAGCCTGCAAAGCCGCCCGTCTGCCATGAGCCTTCAGAGCCGTCCGCCAGACAGGAGCAGCCAGAGCCTTCCGCCAGACAGGAGCAGCCAGAGCCTTCCGCCAGACAGGATAAGCCAGAGCCTTCCGCCAGACAGGATCAGCCAGAGCCTTCCGCCAGACAGGATCAGCCAGAGCCTTCCGCCAGACAGGATCAGCCAGAGCCGTCCGCCAGACAGGATCAGCCAGAGCCTTCCGCCAGCCATGAGCAGCCAGATCCGTCAGCCAGCCATGAGCAGCCAGATCCGTCAGCCAGCCATGAGCAGCCAGATCCGTCAGCCAGCCATGAGCAGCCAGATCCGTCAGCCAGCCATGAGCCGTCCAGCCAGGATCCGCCAGAGCCGTCCAGCCAGGATCCGCCAGAGCCGTCCAGCCAGGATCCGTCAGAGCCGTCCAGCCCGGATCCGCCAGCCAGCCAGGATCCGCCAGAGCCAGCCAGCCAGGATCCGCCATTCAGTCCGGAGCTGCCCCTCAGTCCGGTGCTGCCCCTTAGTCAGGTACTGTCCCTTAGCCCGGTGCTGCCCCTTAGTCCGGTGCTGCCCCTTAGCCCGGTGCTGCCCCTTATCCCGGTGCTGCTCCTTATCCCGGTGCTGCCCCTTAGTCCGGTGCTGCCCCTTAGTCCGGTGTTGCCCCTTAGTCCAGGTGGGGTTAGTTGGAGGGTGGTCATTGGGAGGAGGCTACTGAAGCAGGTTGTGACTGTGGTGGGGTGGGGATCACGACCGGGGCCAGAGCCGCCACCGTGGACAGACGCCCACCCAGACCCTCCCCTAGTCCTTATGTTGGTGCGCCCGGGGTTCGCACCTTTAGGGGGGGGTACTGTCACGCTCTGGTTCCGGGACGTTGTTATTGAACCAGGGTGTGTTTGTATTTGGGTGTAGTTCTAGGTGGGATCTAGTTGTTTCATTTCTATGTTTGGTTTTGATGTTGATTTAGTCATATGACTCCCAATCGGAGGTAACGAGTGTCAGCTGTCGGCTCGTTATCTCTGATTGGGAGCCATATTTAAACTGTGTGGTTTCTCCTTGGTTTGTGGGTTTTTGTTTCCTTGTTGCTGTTAGTCATTATCAGTATTGAACTTCACTTTCGTCATATTTGGTTTGTTGTTTTGATCGTGGTTTCTTTATAATAAAGTCTACGATGTTCGCTCAACACGCTGCGCTTTGGTCTCCTCCTTTTGACGATCGTGACAGAGGCCCATTATCCAATGGCGCGTTGTGTTTGCTAATCCAAGTTTATCATTTTAAAAGGCTATTTGATCATTAGAAAACCCTTTTGCAATTATGTTAGCACAGCTGAAAACGGTTGTGCTGATTTAAAGAAGCAATAAAACTGGCCTTCTTTAGACTAGTTGAGTATCTGGAGCATCAGCAATTGTGGGTTCGATTACAGGCTCAAAATAGCCAGAAACAAATAACTTTCTTCTGAAACTTGTCAGCCTATTCTTGTTCTGAGAAATGAAGGATATTCCATGCGAGAAATTGCCAAGAAACTGAAAATCTCGTACAACGCTGTGTACTACTCCCTTCACAGAACAGCGCAAACTGGGTCTAACCAGAATAGAAAGAGGAGTGGGAGGCCCCGGTGCACAACTGAGCAAGAGGACAAATACATTAGTGTCTAGTTTGAGAAACAGATGCCTCACAGGTCCTCAACTGGCAGCTTCATTAAATAGTCCCCGCAAAACACCAGTCTCAACGTCAACAGTGACGAGGCGACTCCGGGATGCTGACCTTGCAAAGAAAAAATCCAGTGTCTTAATCTTTTCTTTTTATTGGCCAGTCTGAGATATGGCTTTTTCTTTGCAACTCTGCCTAGTAGGTCAGCATCCCGGAGTCGCCTCTTCACTGTTGACGTTGAGACTGGTGTTTTGCGGGGACTTATTGTAAATAAGAATATAATATGTTTCTAAACACTAATGTAGATGCTACCATGTTTACGGATAGTCCTGAATGAATCGTGAATAATGATGAGTGAGAAAGTTACAGACGCACAAATATCTTACCCCCAAGACATGCTAACCTCTCACCATTGCAATGACAGGGGAGGTTAGCATTTTTTTGGGGGGGTATGATATTTGTGCGTCTAACTTTCTCACTGATCATTATTCACAACTTAAACAAATGAGTGCTTCCATTTAGTTATTGAATAGGTATTTTCAGTATTTAGTACGGTTTTGGATTGCTGAGGGTAGTTATTTTTTTTAAGGGATGTAATTTCTGTCCTCCCTCCTCCTATGATCCAAGCCGCTCACCCCCCAGACAGACTCACCAGCCCAGACAGAGACAGAGGCATTGATCCAAGCCACTCACCCCATACTCACCAGCCCAGACAGAGACAGAGGCACAGCTAAACCGATTCGAAAGCGGAAGATTCCTGCAGCATTAAAGTTTGAACACTGACCCAGTTTTCTGCCTTTGTGTTGGTACCGGAGAGTACTAGGGATGGGAAACGTGAACTCCTCATTCATTACTCCCCACACATTTAAAAGCATTGGATCGGTGGAAGCATGGGCTAGATTAGAGGGAGTTTCCACCATATTTCAGTTCCTTTCAAATCTGTGATGGGAAGTGAACAAGTGCACACTTTGGGAGGTAGGAGAGATATTTGAGACGTAGACTTAAGTTTGGGAGCACCAGCCAAGTCCTATTAGAGAGGAGCTGTTAGTTGGAGAGAGACCCATAGGGGTCCTATTAGAGAGGAGCTGTTAGTTGGAGAGAGATCCATAGGGGTCCTATTATAGTCCTATTAGAGAGGAGCTGTTAGTTGGAGAGAGATCCATAGGGGTCCTATTATAGTCCTATTAGAGAGGAGCTGTTAGTTGGAAAGAGATCCATAGGGGTCCTATTAGAGTCCTATTAGAGAGGAGCTGTTAGTTGGAGAGAGATCCATAGGGGTCCTATTAGAGTCCTATTAGAGAGGAGCTGTTAGTTGGAGAGAGATCCATAGGGGTCATATTAGAGTCCTATTAGAGAGGAGCTGTTAGTTGGAGAGAGATCCATAGGGGTCCTATTAGAGAGAAGCTGTTAGTTGGAGAGAGATCCATAGATTAGAGAGGAGCTGTTAGTTGGAGAGAGATCCATAGGGGTCCTTTTAGAGTCATATTAGAGAGGAGCTGTTTGTTGGAGAGAGATTATAGGGGTCCTATTAGAGAGGAGCTGTTAGTTGGAGAGAGATCCATAGGGGTCCTATTAGATTCCTATTAGAGAGGATCTGTTAGTGGGAGAGAGATCCATAGGGGTCCTATTAGAGAGGAGCTGTTAGTTGGAGAGAGATCCATGGGGGTCCTATTAGAGTCTTATTAGAGAGGAGCTGTTAGTTGGAGAGAGATCCATAGGGGTCCTATTAGAGTCATATTAGAGAGGAGCTGTTAGTTGGAGAGAGATCCATAGGGGTCCTATTAGATAGGAGCTGTTAGTTGGAGAGAGATCGATAGGGGTCCTATTTGAGAGGAGCTGTTAGTTGGAGAGAGATCCATAGGGGTCCTATTAGAGAGGAGCTGTTAGTTGGAGAGAGATCCATAGGGGTCCTATTAGATAGGAGCTGTTAGTTGGAGAGAGATCGATAGGGGTCCTTTTTGAGAGGAGCTGTTAGTTGGAGAGAGACCCATAGGGGTCCTATTAGAGTCCTATTAGAGAGGAGCTGTTAGTTGGAGAGAGATCCATAGGGGTCCTATTAGAGAGGAGCTGTTAGTTGGAGAGAGATCCATAGGTGTCCTATTAGAGTCCTATTAGAGAGGAGCTGTTAGTTGGAGAGAGATCCATAGGGGTCCTATTAGAGTCCTATTAGAGAGGAGCTGTTAGTTGGAGAGAGATCCATAGGGGTCCTATTAGAGAGGAGCTGTTAGTTGGAGAGAGATCCATAGGTGTCCTATTAGAGTCCTATTAGAGAGGAGCTGTTAGTTGGAGAGAGATCCATAGGGGTCCTATTAGAGTCCTATTAGAGAGGAGCTGTTAGTTGGAGAGAGATCCATAGGGGTCCTATTAGAGTCCTATTAGAGAGGAGCTGTTAGTTGGAGAGAGATCCATAGGTGTCCTATTAGAGAGGAGCTGTTAGTTGGAGAGAGATCCATAGGTGTCCTATTAGACTCCTATTAGAGAGGAGCTGTTAGTTGGAGAGAGATCCATAGGGGTCCTATTAGAGTCCTATTAGAGAGGAGCTGTTAGTTGGAGAGAGATCCATAGGGGTCCTATTAGAGTCCTATTAGAGAGGAGCTGTTAGTTGGAGAGAGATCCATAGGGGTCCTATTAGAGAGAAGCTGTTAGTTGGAGAGAGATCCATAGATTAGAGAGGAGCTGTTAGTTGGAGAGAGATCCATAGGGGTCCTTTTAGAGTCATATTAGAGAGGAGCTGTTTGTTGGAGAGAGATTATAGGGGTCCTATTAGAGAGGAGCTGTTAGTTGGAGAGAGATCCATAGGGGTCCTATTAGATTCCTATTAGAGAGGATCTGTTAGTGGGAGAGAGATCCATAGGGGTCCTATTAGAGAGGAGCTGTTAGTTGGAGAGAGATCCATGGGGGTCCTATTAGAGTCTTATTAGAGAGGAGCTGTTAGTTGGAGAGAGATCCATAGGGGTCCTATTAGAGTCATATTAGAGAGGAGCTGTTAGTTGGAGAGAGATCCATAGGGGTCCTATTAGATAGGAGCTGTTAGTTGGAGAGAGATCGATAGGGGTCCTATTTGAGAGGAGCTGTTAGTTGGAGAGAGATCCATAGGGGTCCTATTAGAGAGGAGCTGTTAGTTGGAGAGAGATCCATAGGGGTCCTATTAGATAGGAGCTGTTAGTTGGAGAGAGATCGATAGGGGTCCTATTTGAGAGGAGCTTAGTTGGAGAGAGACCCATAGGGGTCCTATTAGAGTCCTATTAGAGAGGAGCTGTTAGTTGGAGAGAGATCCATAGGGGTCCTATTAGAGAGGAGCTGTTAGTTGGAGAGAGATCCATAGGTGTCCTATTAGAGTCCTATTAGAGAGGAGCTGTTAGTTGGAGAGAGATCCATAGGGGTCCTATTAGAGTCCTATTAGAGAGGAGCTGTTAGTTGGAGAGAGATCCATAGGGGTCCTATTAGAGAGGAGCTGTTAGTTGGAGAGAGATCCATAGGTGTCCTATTAGAGTCCTATTAGAGAGGAGCTGTTAGTTGGAGAGAGATCCATAGGGGTCCTATTAGAGTCCTATTAGAGAGGAGCTGTTAATTGGAGAGAGATCCATAGGGGTCCTATTAGAGTCCTATTAGAGAGGAGCTGTTAGTTGGAGAGAGATCCATAGGTGTCCTATTAGAGAGGAGCTGTTAGTTGGAGAGAGATCAATAGGTGTCCTATTAGAGAGGAGCTGTTAGTTGGAGAGAGATCCATAGCGGTCCTATTAGAGAGGAGCTGTTAGTTGGAGAGAGATCCATAGGGGTCCTATTAGAGAGGAGCTGTTAGTTGGAGAGAGACCCATAGGGGTCCTATTAGAGTCATATTAGAGAGGAGCTGTTAGTTGGAGAGAGATCCATAGGGGTCCTATTAGAGTCCTATTAGATAGGAGCTGTTAGTTGGAGAGAGATCCATAGGGGTCCTATTAGATAGGAGCTGTTAGTTGGAGAGAGATCCATAGGGGTCCTATTAGAGTCCTATAATAGAGGAGCTGTTAGTTGGAGAGAGATCCATAGGGGTCCTATTAGAGTCTTATTAGAGAGGAGCTGTTAGTTGGAGAGAGATCCATAGGGGTCCTATTAGACAGGAGCTGTTTGTTGGAGAGAGATCCATAGGGGTCCTATTAGAGTCCTATTAGATAGGAGCTGTTAGTTGGAGAGAGATCCATAGGGGTCCTATTAGATAGGAGCTGTTAGTTGGAGAGAGATCCATAGGGGTCCTATTAGAGTCATATTATAGAGGAGCTGTTAGTTGGAGAGAGATCCATAGGGGTCCTATTAGAGTCTTATTAGAGAGGAGCTGTTAGTTGGAGAGAGATCCATAAGGGTCCTATTAGAGTCTTATTAGAGAGGAGCTGTTAGTTGGAGAGAGATCCATAGGGGTCCTATTATAGAGGAGCTGTTAGTTGGAGAGAGATCCATAGGGGTCCTATTAGAGTCCTATTAGAGAGGAGCTGTTAGTTGGAGAGAGATCCATAGGGGTCCTATTAGAGAGGAGCTGTTAGTTGGAGAGAGATCCATAGGGGTCCTATTAGAGAGGAGCTGTTAGTTGGAGAGAGATCCATAGGGGTCCTATTAGAGTTCTATTAGAGAGGAGCTGTTAGTTGGAGAGAGACCCATAGGGGTCCTATTAGATTCCTAGTAGAGAGGAGCTGTTAGTTGGAGAGAGATCCATAGGGGTCCTATTAGAGTCCTATTAGAGAGGAACTGTTTGTTGGAGAGAGATCCATAGGGGTCCTATTAGAGTCATATTAGAGAGGAGCTGTTAGTTGGAGAGAAATCCATAGGGGTCCTATTAGATTCCTAGTAGAGAGGAGCTGTTAGTTGGAGAGAGATCCATAGGGGTCCTATTAGAGTCCTATTAGAGAGGAGCTGTTAGTTGGAGAGAGATCCATAGGGGTCCTATTAGAGTCCTATTAGAGAGGAGCTGTTAGTTGGAGAGAGATCCATAGGGGTCCTATTAGAGTCCTATTAGAGAGGAGCTGTTAGTTGGAGAGAGATCCATAGGGGTCCTATTAGAGAGAAGCTGTTAGTTGGAGAGAGATCCATAGATTAGAGAGGAGCTGTTAGTTGGAGAGAGATCCATAGGGGTCCTTTTAGAGTCATATTAGAGAGGAGCTGTTTGTTGGAGAGAGATTATAGGGGTCCTATTAGAGAGGAGCTGTTAGTTGGAGAGAGATCCATAGGGGTCCTATTAGATTCCTATTAGAGAGGATCTGTTAGTGGGAGAGAGATCCATAGGGGTCCTATTAGAGAGGAGCTGTTAGTTGGAGAGAGATCCATGGGGGTCCTATTAGAGTCTTATTAGAGAGGAGCTGTTAGTTGGAGAGAGATCCATAGGGGTCCTATTAGAGTCATATTAGAGAGGAGCTGTTAGTTGGAGAGAGATCCATAGGGGTCCTATTAGATAGGAGCTGTTAGTTGGAGAGAGATCGATAGGGGTCCTATTTGAGAGGAGCTGTTAGTTGGAGAGAGATCCATAGGGGTCCTATTAGAGAGGAGCTGTTAGTTGGAGAGAGATCCATAGGGGTCCTATTAGATAGGAGCTGTTAGTTGGAGAGAGATCGATAGGGGTCCTATTTGAGAGGAGCTTAGTTGGAGAGAGACCCATAGGGGTCCTATTAGAGTCCTATTAGAGAGGAGCTGTTAGTTGGAGAGAGATCCATAGGGGTCCTATTAGAGAGGAGCTGTTAGTTGGAGAGAGATCCATAGGTGTCCTATTAGAGTCCTATTAGAGAGGAGCTGTTAGTTGGAGAGAGATCCATAGGGGTCCTATTAGAGTCCTATTAGAGAGGAGCTGTTAGTTGGAGAGAGATCCATAGGGGTCCTATTAGAGAGGAGCTGTTAGTTGGAGAGAGATCCATAGGTGTCCTATTAGAGTCCTATTAGAGAGGAGCTGTTAGTTGGAGAGAGATCCATAGGGGTCCTATTAGAGTCCTATTAGAGAGGAGCTGTTAATTGGAGAGAGATCCATAGGGGTCCTATTAGAGTCCTATTAGAGAGGAGCTGTTAGTTGGAGAGAGATCCATAGGTGTCCTATTAGAGAGGAGCTGTTAGTTGGAGAGAGATCAATAGGTGTCCTATTAGAAAGGAGCTGTTAGTTGGAAGGAGATCCATAGCGGTCCTATTAGAGAGGAGCTGTTAGTTGGAGAGAGATCCATAGGGGTCCTATTAGAGAGGAGCTGTTAGTTGGAGAGAGACCCATAGGGGTCCTATTAGAGTCATATTAGAGAGGAGCTGTTAGTTGGAGAGAGATCCATAGGGGTCCTATTAGAGTCCTATTAGATAGGAGCTGTTAGTTGGAGAGAGATCCATAGGGGTCCTATTAGATAGGAGCTGTTAGTTGGAGAGAGATCCATAGGGGTCCTATTAGAGTCCTATAATAGAGGAGCTGTTAGTTGGAGAGAGATCCATAGGGGTCCTATTAGAGTCTTATTAGAGAGGAGCTGTTAGTTGGAGAGAGATCCATAGGGGTCCTATTAGACAGGAGCTGTTTGTTGGAGAGAGATCCATAGGGGTCCTATTAGAGTCCTATTAGATAGGAGCTGTTAGTTGGAGAGAGATCCATAGGGGTCCTATTAGATAGGAGCTGTTAGTTGGAGAGAGATCCATAGGGGTCCTATTAGAGTCATATTATAGAGGAGCTGTTAGTTGGAGAGAGATCCATAGGGGTCCTATTAGAGTCTTATTAGAGAGGAGCTGTTAGTTGGAGAGAGATCCATAAGGGTCCTATTAGAGTCTTATTAGAGAGGAGCTGTTAGTTGGAGAGAGATCCATAGGGGTCCTATTATAGAGGAGCTGTTAGTTGGAGAGAGATCCATAGGGGTCCTATTAGAGTCCTATTAGAGAGGAGCTGTTAGTTGGAGAGAGATCCATAGGGGTCCTATTAGAGAGGAGCTGTTAGTTGGAGAGAGATCCATAGGGGTCCTATTAGAGAGGAGCTGTTAGTTGGAGAGAGATCCATAGGGGTCCTATTAGAGTTCTATTAGAGAGGAGCTGTTAGTTGGAGAGTGACCCATAGGGGTCCTATTAGATTCCTAGTAGAGAGGAGCTGTTAGTTGGAGAGAGATCCATAGGGGTCCTATTAGAGTCCTATTAGAGAGGAACTGTTTGTTGGAGAGAGATCCATAGGGGTCCTATTAGAGTCATATTAGAGAGGAGCTGTTAGTTGGAGAGAAATCCATAGGGGTCCTATTAGATTCCTAGTAGAGAGGAGCTGTTAGTTGGAGAGAGATCCATAGGGGTCCTATTAGAGTCCTATTAGAGAGGAGCTGTTAGTTGGAGAGAGATCCATAGGGGTCCTATTAGAGAGGAGCTGTTAGTTGGAGAGAGATCCATAGCGGTCCTATCAGAGAGGAGCTGTTAGTTGGAGAACAATGCTTCAGAAACACGGTGTCACTGACAAGGATTAGAGAGGGAAGTAGAAGAACAGGGATTAGAGAGGACCTAGAATAACGGATTAGAGAGGACCTAGAAGAAGAACAGGGATTAGAGAGGAACTAGAAGAAGAAGAACAGGTATTAGAGAGGACCTAGACGAACAGGTATTAGAGAGGACCTAGAAGAACAGGTATTGGAGAGGACCTAGAAGAAGAACAGGTATTAGAGAGGAATCTAGAAGAAGAATAACAGGTATTAGAGAGGACCTAGAAGAACATGTGAGGTTTTGTGACACAACACAATGCCACAGATGTCTCAAGTTTTGAGGGAGCGTGAAATTGGCATGCTGACTGCAGGAATGTCCACCAGAGCTGTTGCCAGATAATTGAATGTTCATTTCTCAGAGTTCTGGACTCTACCATAAGCCGCATCCAACGTCGTTTTAGAGAATTTGGCAGTACACCCAACTGGCCTTACAACCGCAGACCACGTGTAACCATGCCAGCCCAGGACCTCCACATCCAGCTTCTTCACCTGCGGGATCGTCTGAGACCAGCCACCCAGACAGCTGATCAAACTGTGGGTTTGCAAAACCGAATAATTTTTGCACAAACCGTCTCAGGGAAGCTCATCTGCGTGCTCGTCGTCCTCACCCGGGTCTGGACCTGACTGGCTCATCTGCTCGTCGTCCTCACCCGGGTCTGGACCTGACTGGCTCATCTGCTCGTCGTCCTCACCCGGGTCTGGACCTGACTGGCTCATCTGCGTGCTCGTCGTCCTCACCCGGGTCTGGACCTGACTGGCTCATCTGCTCGTCGTCCTCACCCGGGTCTGGACCTGACTGGCTCATCTGCGTGCTCGTCGTCCTCACCAGGGTCTGGACCTGACTGGCTCATCTGCGTGCTCGTCATCCTCACCAGGGTCTGGACCTGACTGGCTCATCTACGTGCTCGTCGTCCTCACCAGGGTCTTGACCTGACTGCAATTTTGCATCGTAACCGACTTCAGTGGGCAAATGCTCACCTTCGATGGCCACTGGCACGCTGGAGAAGTGTGCTCTTCACGGATGAATCCCGGTTTCAACTGTACCGGGCAGATGGCGTCATGTTTCAGCAAGATAATGCATGGCCCCATGTTGCTAGGATCTGTACACAATCCTAGTGGCCGGGGACTTTAATGCAGGCAAACTTAAATCAGTTTTACCTCATTTCTACCAGCATGTCACATGTGCAACCAGAGGAAAAAAATCTCTAGACTACCTTTACTCCACACACCAAAGCTCTCCCTCGCCCTCCATTTGGAAAACCTGACCATAATCCTCCTGATTCCTGCTTACAAGCAAAAACTAAAGCTTGTAGTACCTCGCTCAATACGGAAGTGGTCAGATTACGCGGATGCTATGCTACAGGACTGTTTTGCTAACACCGACTGGAATATGTTTCCAGGATTCATCCAATGGCATTGAGGAGTATACCACCTCAGTCACCGGCTTCATCAATAAGTGCATTGACGACGTCGACCCCACAGTGACCGTACGTACATATCCCAACCAGAAGCCATGGATTACAGGCAACATCCGCACAGAGCTAAAGGCTAGAGCTGCAGCTTTCAAGGAGCGGGACACTAATCTGGACGCTTATAAGAAATCCTGTTATGCCCTGAGATGAACCATCAAAAAGGCAAAGCGTCAATACAGGACTAAGATTGAATCCTACTACACCGGCTCTGACGCTCGTCTGATGTGGCAGGGCTTGCAAAGGATTACAGTCTACAAAAGGAAACCCAGCTGCGAGCTGCCCAGCGACACGAGCCTAGCAGACAGGCTAAATGCCTTTTATACTGGCTTCGAGGCAAGAAACACTGAAGCATGCATGAGAGTACCAGCTGTTCCGGACGACTGTATGATCACTCTCTCCGTAGACGTTTAAACAGGTCAACATTCACAAGGCCGCGGTGCCAGACGGATTACCAGGACGTGTACTCAGAGCATGCGCGGACCAACTGGCAAGTGTCTTCACTGACATTTTCAACCTCTCCCTGACTGAATCTGTAATACCTGCATGTTTCAAGCAGACCACCATAGTCCGTGTGCCCAAGAAAGCGAAGGTAACCTGCCTAAATGACTACCGACCCGTAGCACTCACGTCTGTAGCCATGAAGTGCTTTGAAAGGCTGGTCATGGCTCACATCACCACCATCATCCCAGAAACCCTGGAGCCACTCCAATTTGCATACCGCCCCAACAGATCCACAGATGACGCTATCTCTATTGCACTCCACACTGTCCTTTCCCACCTGGACAAAAGGAACACCTATGAGAGAATACTGTTCATTGACTACAGCTCAGCGTTCAACACCATAGTGCCCACAAAGCTCATCACCTAAGCTAAGGACCCTGGGACTAAACACCTCCCTCTGCAACTGGATCCTGGACTTCCTGACGGGCCGCCCCCAGGTGGTAAGGGTAGGCAACAACACATCTGCCACACTGATCCTCAACACGGGGGCCCCTCAGGGGTGCGTGCTTAGTCCCTTGCTGTACTCCCTGTTCACCCACGACTGCGTGGCCAAGCACGACTCCAACACCATCATTAAGTTTGCTGACGATACAACAGTGGTAGGCCTGATCACGGACAACGATGAGACAGCCTATAGGGAGGAGGTCAGAGACCTGGCAGTGTGGTGCCAGGACAACAACCTCTCCCTCAACGTGAGCAAGACAGAGATGGTTGTGGACTACAGGAAAAGAAGGGCTGAACACGCCCCCATTCTCATCAACGGGGCTGTAGTGGAGTGGGTCAAGAATTTCAAGTTCCTTGGTGTCCACATCACCAACAAACTATCATGGTCCAAACACACCAAGAAAGTCGTGAAGAGGGCACGACAACTTATTTTCCCCCTCAGGAGAATGAAAAGATTTGTCATGGGTCCCCAGATCCTCAAAGTTCTACAGCTGCACCATCAAGAGCATCCTGACCGGTTGCATCTCCGACCGTAAGGCGCTACAGAGGGTAGTGCGTACAGCCCAGTACATCACTGGGGCCAAACTTCCTGCCATCCAGGACCTCTATACCAGGCGGTGTCAGAGGAAGACTCCAGTCACCCAAGTCATAGACTGTTCTCTCTGCTACCGCACTGCAAGCGGTACCGGAGCGCCAAGTCTAGGTCCAAAAGGCTCCTTAACAGCTTCTACCCCCGAAGCCATAAGACTGCTGAACATATAGCCTCATTATTGTTATTTTATTGTTTCTTTTTATATTTTTTTATTTTTTACTTTAGTTAGTAAATATTTTCTTAACCAACAATGCAGTTTTAAGAAAATAGAGTTACGGGCTTGTAAGTAAGCATTTCACGGTAAGGACTACACCTGTTGTATTCAGCGCATGTGACAAATAAAAATTTATGTGATTTGACAATTCCTGGAAGCTGAAAATGTCCCAGTTCTTCCATGACCTGCATACTCACCAGACATGTCACCCATTTAGCATGTTTGGGATGCTCTGGATCAACGTCTACGACAGCGTGTTCCAGTTCCCGCCAATATCCAGTAACTTGAAGAGGAGTAGAACAACATTCCACAGGCCCCAATCACCAGCCTGATCAACTCTATGCCAAGGAGACGTGCCCCAATCACCAGCCTGATCAACTCTATGCCAAGGAGACGTGCCCCAATCACCAGCCTGATCAACTCTATGCCAAGGAGACGTGCCCCATTCAACAGCCTGATCAACTCTATGCCAAGGAGACGTGGCGCTCTGCATGAGGCAACATTCCACAGGCCCCAATCACCAGCCTGATCAACTCTATGGGAAGGAGACGTGCCCCAATCACCAGCCTGATCAACTCTATGCCAAGGAGACGTGCCCCAATCAACAGCCTGATCAACTCTATGCCAAGGAGACGTGCCCCAATCAACAGCCTGATCAACTCTATGCCAAGGAGACGTGCCCCAATCAACAGCCTGATCAACTCTATGCCAAGGAGACGTGTCACTCTGCATGAGGCAACATTCCACAGGCCACAATCAACAGCCTGATCAACTCTATGCCAAGGAGATGTGTCGTGCTGCATGAGGCAAATTATGGTCACAACAGATACTGACTGGTTTTCTGATCCACGCCCCTACCTTTTTTTAAGGTATCTGTGACCAACAGATGCATATCTGTTTTCCCAGTCATGTGGAATCCATAGATTAGGGCCTAATACATTTATTTCAATTGACTGATTTCCTGATATGAACTGTAACTCAGTAAAATCTTTGAAATTGTTGCATGTTGCGTTTTAATATTTTTGTTCAGGAGAGATGTAGTAGTAACTCTCTCTGTCTCCAAGTTTGATGCGATGCTTACAGGACCGGGACACGCCGCTCAACGCACACTTCCTGTCAGAGGCAGAGAAACAAACACTACTCACTCATTTATCTATGGAACTCTATGGGCTCTATGGAACTCTATGGGCTCTATGGAACTCTATGGACTCTATGGAACTCTATGGGCTCTATGGAACTCTATGGGCTCTATGGAACTCTATGGTACCGGTTTCTGGACTTCATTAATCTATGGAACTCTATGGTGCCGGTTTCCAGACCAAATTAAGACTAATCCTTAGGATTTTTTGTCCAAGAGTAGCTTAATCTGGGTCCGGGAAATTGGCCCTACATGTAAAAGATATTAAAATGTCATTGTTAGCTTTTTAACATTAGAAACAAAGAATGAACAAAAGCGTGGTCTGAACACTGGAACAAGACATGCCTGCCTGGTTAGACAAAGCGTTAGAGGGGGCATTCTGACCAGAGGAAAGAGTAAGGGTTAACATACAGTTGGTAGCGTGCACAGAGTACTATGCACAGCCACACCATAGAACAAGTTATTTTTGTGGAAAAAGGAAAGTAATCAAATGATTGGCTCCTGAAGTCACTCCTAAAGTCACGGAATACTTTCCGAAGGCACTGTATGCACAGAGTACATAATAAGGAAGTAGCAAAACAGTAATAAACATGATTGTATTTTCGGGAAGAAAGGCGCAGACAGATGCATTCCCTTGGGGAAGGGAAACAGGAGTTAACCACGTACACTACCGTTCAATAGTTTGGGGGTCACTTAGAAATGACCTTGTTTTCGAAAGAAAAGCAATTTTGTTGTCCATTAAAATAACATCAAATTGATCAGAAATACAGTGTAGACATTGTTAATGTTGTAAATGGCTATTGTAGCTGGAAACGGCAGATTTTTTATGGAATATCTACATAGGCGTACAGAGGCCCATTATCCAATGGCACGTTGTGTTTGCTAATCCAAGTTTAGCATTTTGAAAGGCTAATTGATCATTAGAAAACCCTTTTGCAATTATGTTAGCACAGCTGAAAACTGTTGTGCTGATTAAAGAAGCAATAAAACTGGCCTTCTTGAGACTAGTTGAGTATCTGGAGCATCAGCAATTGTGGGTTCGATTACAGGCTCAAAATAGCCAGAAACAAATAACTTTTTTCTGAAACTTGTCAGTCTATTCTTGTTCTGAGAAATGAAGGATATTCCATGCGAGAAATTGCCAAGAAACTGAAGATCTCGTACAACGCTGTGTACTACTCCCTTCACAGAACAGAGCAAACTGGGTCTAACCAGAATAGAAAGAGGAGTGGGAGGCCCCGGTGCACAACTGAGCAAGAGGACAAATACATTAGTGTCTAGTTTGAGAAACAGACGCCTCACAGGTCCTCAACTGGCAGCTTCATTAAATAGTCCCCGCAAAACACCAGTCTCAACGTCAACAGTGAAGAGGCGACTCCGGGATGCTGACCTTGCAAAGAAAAAATCCAGTGTCTTAATCTTTTCTTTTTATTGGCCAGTCTGAGATATGGCTTTTTCTTTGCAACTCTGCCTAGTAGGTCAGCATCCCGGAGTCGCCTCTTCACTGTTGACGTTGAGACTGGTGTTTTGCGGGTACTTATTGTAAATAAGAATATAATGTTTCTAAACACTTAATGTAGATGCTGCCATGTTTACGGATAGTCCTGAATGAATCGTGAATAATGATGAGTGAGAAAGTTACAGACGCACAAATATCTTACCCCCAAGACATGCTAACCTCTCACCATTGCAATGACAGGGGAGGTTAGCATTTTTTTGGGGGGGGTATGATATTTGTGCGTCTAACTTTATCACTGATCATTATTCAAAACGTAAACAAATGAGTGCTTCCATTTAGTTATTGAATAGGTATTTTCAGTATTTAGTACGGTTTTGGATTGCTGAGGGTAGTTATTTTTTTAAGGGATGTAATTTCTGTCCTCCCTCCTCCTATTGATCCAAGCCGCTCACCCCATACTCACCAGCCCAGACAGAGACAGAGGCATTGATCGAAGCCGCTCACCCCATACTCACCAGCCCAGACAGAGACAGAGGCACAGCTAAACCGATTCGAAAGCGGAAGATTCCTGCAGCATTAAAGTTTGAACACTGACCCAGTTCTTCTGCCTCTGTGTTGGTACCGGAGAGTACTAGGGATGGGAAACGTGAACTCCTCATTCATTACTCCCCACACATTTAAAAGCATTGGATCGGTGGAAGCATGGGCTAGATTAGAGGGAGTTTCCACCATATTTCAGTTCCTTTCAAATCTGTGATGGGAAGTGAACAAGTGCACACTTTGGGAGGTAGGAGAGATATTTGAGACGTAGACTTAAGTTTGGGAGCACCAGCCAAGTCCTATTAGAGAGGAGCTGTTAGTTGGAGAGAGACCCATAGGGGTCCTATTAGAGTCATATTAGAGAGGAGCTGTTAGTTGGAGAGAGATCCATAGGGGTCCTATTAGAGTCCTATTATAGAGGATCTGTTAGTTGGAGAGAGATCCATAGGCGTCCTATTAGAGTCCTATTAGAGAGGAGCTGTTAGTTGGAGAGAGATCCATAGGGGTCCTATTAGAGTCCTATTAGAGAGGAGCTGTTAGTTGGAGAGAGATCCATAGGGGTCCTATTAGAGTCTTATTAGAGAGGAGCTGTTAGTTGGAGAGAGATCCATAGGGGTCCTATTAGAGAGAAGCTGTTAGTTGGAGAGAGACCCATAGGGGTCCTATTAGAGTCTTATTAGATAGGAGCTGTTAGTTGGAGAGAGATCCATAGGGGTCCTATTAGAGAGAAGCTGTTAGTTGGAGAGAGACCCATAGGGGTCCTATTAGAGTCTTATTAGAGAGGAGCTGTTAGTTGGAGAGAGATCCATAGGGGTCCTATTAGAGAGGAGCTGTTAGTTGGAGAGAGAACCATAGGGGTCCTATTAGAGAGGAGCTGTTTGTTGGAGAGAGATCCATAGGGGTCCTATTAGAGTCCTATTAGAGAGGAGCTGTTGTTAGTTGGAGAGAGATCCATAGGGGTCCTATTAGAGAGGAGCTGTTAGTTGGAGAGAGATCCATAGGTGTCCTATTAGAGTCCTATTAGAGAGGAGCTGTTAGTTGGAGAGAGATCCATAGGGGTCCTATTAGAGTCATATTAGAGAGGAGCTGTTGTTAGTTGGAGAGAGATCCATAGGGGTCCTATTAGAGAGGAGCTGTTAGTTGGAGAGAGATCCATAGGTGTCCTATTAGAGTCCTATTAGAGAGGAGCTGTTAGTTGGAGAGAGATCCATAGGGGTCCTATTAGAGAGGAGCTGTTAGTTGGAGAGAGATCCATAGGTGTCCTATTAGAGTCATATTAGAGATGAGCTGTTAGTTGGAGAGAGATCCATAGGGGTCCTATTAGATTCCTATTAGAGAGGAGCTGTTAGTTGGAGAGAGATCCATAGGGGTCATATTAGAGCGGAGCTGTTAGTTGGAGAGAGATCAATAGGGGTCCTATTAGAGTCCTATTAGATAGGAGCTGTTAGTTGGAGAGAGATCCATAGGGGTCCTATTAGAGAGGAGCTGTTAGTTGGAGAGAGATCCATAGGGGTCCTATTAGAGTCTTATTAAAGAGGAGCTGTTAGTTGGAGAGAGATCCATAGGGGTCCTATAGGAGCTGTTAGTTGGAGAGAGATCCATAGGGGTCCTGTTAGAGTCCTATTAGAGAGGAGCTGTTTGTTGGAGAGAGATCCATAGGGGTCCTATTAGAGTCATATTAGAGAGGAGCTGTTAGTTGGAGAGAAATCCATAGGGGTCCTATTAGATTCCTATTAGAGAGGAGCTGTTAGTTGGAGATAGATCCATAGGGGTCCTATTAGAGAGGAGCTGTTAGTTGGAGAGAGATCCATACGGGTCCTATTAGAGAGGAGCTGTTAGTTGGAGAGAGATCCATACGGGTCCTATTAGAGAGGAGCTGTTTGTTAGAGAGAGATCCATAGGGGTCCTATTAGAGAGGAGCTGTTAGTTGGAGAGAGATCCATAGGGGTCCTATTAGAGAGGAGCTGTTAGTTGGAGAGAGACCCATAGGGGTCCTATTAGAGTCATATTAGAGAGGAGCTGTTAGTTGGAGAGAGATCCATAGGGGTCCTATTAGAGAGAAGCTGTTAGTTGGAGAGAGACCCATAGGGGTCCTATTAGAGTCATATTAGAGAGGAGCTGTTTGTTGGAGAGAGATCCATAGGGGTCCTATTAGAGAGGAGCTGTTAGTTGGAGAGAGATCCATAGGGGTCCTATTATAGTTCTATTAGAGAGGAGCTGTTAGTTGGAGAGAGATCCATAGGGGTCCTATTAGAGAGGAGCTGTTAGTTGGAGAGAGATCCATAGGGGTCCTATTAGAGAGGAGCTGTTAGTTGGAGAGAGATCCATAGGGGTCCTATTAGAGTCATATTAGAGAGGAGCTGTTTGTTGGAGAGAGATCCATAGGGGTCCTTTTAGAGTCATATTAGAGAGGAGCTGTTAGTTGGAGATAGATCCATAGGGGTCCTATTAGATTCCTATTAGAGAGGAGCTGTTAGTTGGAGAGAGATCCATAGGGGTCCTATTAGAGAGGAGCTGTTAGTTGGAGAGAGATCCATAGCTGTCCTATTAGAGAGGAGCTGTTAGTTGGAGAACAATGCTTCAGAAACACTGTGTCACTGACAAGGATTAGAGAGGCAAGTAGAAGAACAGGGATTAGAGAGGACCTAGAAGAATGGATTAGAGAGGACCTAGAAGAAGAACAGGGATTAGAGAGGAACTAGAAGAAGAAGAACAGGTATTAGAGAGGTGGATGGGTAGAGGGGTGAAGGGAGGTTGGAGAGGTGGATGGGTAGAGGGGTGAAGGGAGGTTGGAGAGGTGGATGGGTAGAGGGGTGAAGGGAGGTTAGAGAGGTGGATGGGTAGAGGGGTGAAGGGAGGTTAGAGAAGTGGATGGGTAGAGGGGTGAAGGGAGGTTAGAGAGGTGGATGGGTAGAGGGGTGAAGGGAGGTTGGAGAGGTGGATGGGTAGAGGGGTGAAGGGAGGTTAGAGAGGTGGATGGGTAGAGGGGTGAAGGGAGGTTAGAGAGGTGGATGGGTAGAGGGGTGAAGGGAGGCTAGAGAGGTGGATGGGTAGAGGGGTGAAGGGAGGCTAGAGAGGTGGATGGGTAGAGGGGTGAAGGGAGGTTAGAGAGGTGGATGGGTAGAGGGGTGAAGGGAGGTTGGAGAGGTGGATGGGTAGACGGGTGAAGGGAGGTTAGAGAGGTGGATGGGTAGAGGGGTGAAGGGAGGTTAGAGAGGTGGATGGGTAGAGGGGTGAAGGGAGGTTGGAGAGGTGGATGGGTAGAGGGGTGAAGGGAGGTTAGAGAGGTGGATGGGTAGAGGGGTGAAGGGAGGTTAAATATAGATGGGTGCTTGCACTGTGTGATTCTCCTCCCCTGTTCCTCTCTCTCTCCTTCCCCCTTCCTGTCTTGTCTTGGCCATGGTGGTGACAGGAGCAGTGAAGCAGGAACAGTGGTGGCAGAGACCTCTGTACTGCTGCTATATCTGGTGCTACTGAACTAGGTCATTAACAGAGGAGAGGTAGAGGAGAGGAGCGATAGAGGAACAGAGGGAGGAGAGAGGGGACATGAAAGAGAGCATTACCTACCACTGGAAGATACTGTCATTAACTGTTGCTAACTGTTACATCCTGCACACCTGAGTAACAGGGTTGGTTGGGGTCAAGCAGAGAGGAACATAGTGTTGCCTGTTGCTGGTGGGGAGATGGCAGCCAACTGTTGCAGCTTGTTCAACCATGCATACCTCTAACCACCTGTGGATGTGCCCTGGTCAAAATTAGTGCACTATATAGGGAATATGGTGCCATTCTCTGGTCTAAAGTAGTGCACTATATAGGGAATAGGGTGCCATTCTCTGGTCTAAAGTAGTGCACTACATAGGGAATAGGGTGCCATTCTCTGGTCTAAAGTAGTGCACTATATAGGGAATAGGGTGCCATTCTCTGGTCTAAAGTAGTGCACTACATAGGGAATAGGGTGCCATTCTCTGGTTTAAAGTAGTGCACTATATAGGGAATAGGGTGCCATTCTCTGGTCTAAAGTAGTGCACTATATAGGGAATAGGGTGCCATTCTCTGGTCTAAAGTAGTGTACTATATAGGGAATAGGGTGCCATTCTCTGGTCTAAAGTAGTGCACTATATAGGGAATAGGGTGCCATTCTCTGGTCTAAAGTAGTGCACTACATAGGGAATAGGGTGCCATTCTCTGGTCTAAAGTAGTGCACTACATAGGGAATAGGGTGCCATTCTCTGGTCTAAAGTAGTGCACTACATAGGGAATAGGGTGCCATTCTCTGGTCTAAAGTAGTGCACTATATAGGGAATAGGGTGCCATTCTCTGGTCTAAAGTAGTGCACTATATAGGGAATAGGGTGCCATTCTCTGGTCTAAAGTAGTGCACTATATAGGGAATAGGGTGCCATTCTCTGGTCTAAAGTAGTGCACTATATAGGGAATAGGGTGCCATTTGGGACTCAGCCATGTCTTCAAATACACATCTGTCTGATCATCCACAGGATAGGCATCCCAATGTTCAGATTTAGGCCCTGGTCGAAGTAAAGATGGGTTACTGCTGCATGACACAGTATAAATACCGGGTGAAGATCCAAAAAGCATCTGACCTGACCTTTCAAACGGACGTCCTTGATTGGAACTGCAATGTTCTTTTTCTAATGTTCAGCTGTAGACTGGCCAATGTGTTGATGATGCTCCTGAAGTAAAGAAATTAGATTTTGTGTTGAGTCTCTCTCTCTCTCTCTCTCTCTCTCTCTCTCTCTCTCTCTCCGTCTCTCTCTCTCTCTCTCTCTCTCCGTCTCTCTCTCTCTCTCTCTCCGTCTCTCTCTCTCTCTCTCTCCGTCTCTCTCTCTCTCTCTCTCTCTCTCTCTCTCTCTCTCTCTCTCTCTCTCTCTCTCTCTCTCTCTCTCTCCCCCTCTCTCTCTCTCTCTCTCTCTCTCTCTCTCCATCTCTCTCTCTCTCTCTCTCTCTCTCTCTCTCTCTCTCTCTCTCTCTCTCTCTCTCTCTCTCTCTCTCTCTCTCTCTCTCTCTCTCTCTCTCTCTCTCTCTCTCTCTCTCTCTCTCTCTCTCTCTCTCTCTCTCTCTCTCTCTCTCTCTCTCTCTCTCTCTCTCTCTCTCTCTCTCTCTCTCTCTCTCTCTCTCTCTCTCTCTCTCTCTCTCTCTCTATCTCTCTCTCCTTCCATCTCTCTCTCTCCATCTCTCTCTCTCTCTCTCTCTCTCTCTCTCTCTCTCTCTCTCTCTCGTGTTTTCTTTTTGTGTGTTCTTGGACAGAATATATTGTGGACAGGATGTACAAACTAGGCACTTAGTTGCCACGGCAACGCTCACAGTGACGTTCTATAGCTGTGTGTTCCAGTGTAGGGAGTGTTTCCATGAATTAACAAAGCATCACTCCCTCAGTAGCTCGTTTCCTGAGGGTCTCTTCGCTCTCCCTCCATGCATTTACATTTAGATTTTAGTCATTTAGCAGACGCTCTTATCCAGAACGACTTAGATGCATTCATCTTAAGATAACACATTTAACAAGCAAGCATGGAACAATTTACTAAATGCAAAAAGTCTTATTCTGATCTATTCTCCAAGTGCACAGAAAGTTTACACTCAGTGGCCAGTTTATGAGGTACACCCCATCAACATTCCCCACACCACTACACCACCGCCACCAGCCTGTACCGTTGACACAGCCATGGACTGATGCTGCTGTGCCAAATCCTGACTCTGCGTGTCAGCATGACTCAATAGGAAACCGGGACTCATCATACCAGACAATGTTTTTCCACTCCTCAGTTGTCCAGTGATGGCGTGTCCACTGGAGCCGCTTCTTCTTGTTGTTAGCTGATAGGAGTGGAACCCGGTGTGGTCGTCTGCTGCAATAGCCCATCCGTGACGAGCACCGACAAGTTGTGCGTTTGCCGAGATGCAGTTCTGCACACCACTGTTTTACTGCGCCGTTATTGGACTGTTTGTGGCCCGCCTGTTAGCTTGCACATTCTCCTTCGACCTCTCATCAATTAGCTATTTTCGCCCACAGGACTGCCGCTGTGTCACGGTTTCGGCCGAGGCTGCTCCTCCTCCTTGCTCGGGCAGGTTTCGGCGGTCGTCGTCCCCGGAGTACTAGCTGCCACCGTTGTATGTTTCATGTTCGTTTGGTTTGGTCTTGATGTTGTACACCTGTTTCTAGTTAGTGCTCATTAGTGTCCTATTTAGTTCTCGTTGTGTGTGTCAGGTGTTGTGTGTGATTACGCTTCTGTTTGGTGTTTCTGTGCTTCGTGTTTCCCTCCGTTGTTTTGGAGAGGGTTGTTCGCACATGTTAGTGCGCCTTTTGTTTGACGCCTGTGTGCGCCTTTACTTCGCCTCCGGGCTTGTTTGCTCGTGTACTACGTGAATATTTCACTAAAGTCTTTTGGACTTAGTTTCTGCGTCCTGCGCTTGATTCCTGCACCACACCCACCTTCAGCACCCGTGACACGCTGACTGGATGTTTTTTTGTTTGTCGCACCTGTAAAACCTAGACGTGCGTGAAAAGCCCAGGAGAACCAGTACCAGAATCATACCTCAGCTCAGTCGCTTGGGTCCCAAGTTTTGCCCATTCTAATGTTCAATGGAACAGTAACTGAATGTCTCGATGCCCGTCTGCCTGATTTACAGTTGAAGTCGGAAGTTTACATGCACCTTAGCCAAAATACATTTAAACTCAGTTTTTCACAATTCCTGACATTTAATCCTTGTAAAAAATTCCCTGTCTTGGGTCAGTTATGATCACCACTTTATTTTAAGAATGTGAAATGTCAGAATAATAGTAGAGAGAATGATTTATTTCAGCTTTAATTTCTTTCATCACATTCGCAGTGGGTCAGAAGTTTACATACACTCAATTAGTATTTGGTAGCATTACCTTTAAATTGTTTAACTTGTGTCAAACGTTTCAGGTAGCTTTCCACAAGCTTCCCACAATAAGTTGGGTGAATTTTGGCCCATTCCTCCTGACAGAGCTGGTGTAACTGACTCAGGTTTGTAGGCCTCCTTGCTCGCACACGCTTTTTCAGTTCTGCCCACATATTTTCTATAGGATTGAGGTCAGGGCTTTGTGACGGCCACTCCAATACCTTGACTTTGTTGTCCTTAAGCCATTTTGCCACACATTTGGAAGTATGCTTGGGGTCATTGTCCATTTGGAAGACCCATTTGCGACCAAGCTTTAACTTCCTGACTGATGTCTTGAGATGTTGCTTCAATATATCCACATAATTTTCCTTCCTCGTGATGCCATCTATTTTGTGAAGTGCACCAGTCCCTCCTGCAGCAAAGCACCCCCACAGCATGATGCTGCCACCCCCGTACTTCACGGTTGGGAGGGTGTTCTTCGGCTTGCAAGTCCCCCCTTTTTCCTCCAAACATAACAATGGTCATTATGGCCAAACAGTTACATTTTTGTTTCATCAGACCAGAGGACATTTCTCCAAAAAGTATGATCTTTGTCCCCATGTGCAGTTGCAAACCGTAGTCTTGCTTTTTTATGGCGGTTTTGGAGCAGTGGCTTCTTCCTTGCTGAGCGACCTTTCAGGTTATGTCGATATAGGACTTGTTTTACTGATGCTATACTTTTGTACCTGTTTCTTCCAGCATCTTCACAAGGTCCTTTGCTGTTGTTCTGGGATTGATTTTTACTTTTCGCACCAAAGTACGTTCATCTCTAGGAGACAGAACGCGTCTCCTTCCTGAGCGGTATGACGGCTACATGGTCCCATGGTGTTTATACTTGCGTACTATTATTTGTACAGATGAACGTGGTACCTTCAGACATTTGGAAATTACTCCCAAGGATGAACCAGACTTGTGGAGGTCTACAATTTTTTTTCTGAGGTCTTGGATGATAGCTTTTGATTTTCTCATGATGTCAAGCAAAGAGGCACTGAGTTTGAAGGTAGGTCTTGAAATACATCCACAGGTACACCTCCAATTGACTCAAATGATGTCAATTAGCCTGTCAGAAGCTTCTAAAGCCATGACATCATTTTCTGGAATTTTCCAAGCTGTTTAAAGGCACAGTCAACTTAGTGTATGTAAACTTCTGAACCACTGGAATTGTGATACAGTGAATTATATGTGAAATAATCTGTCTGTAAACAATTGTTGGAAAAATGACTTGTCATGCACAAAGTAGATGTCCTAACCGACTTGCCAAATCTATAGTTTGTTAACAAGAAATGTGTGGAGTGGTTGAGAAACGAGTTTTAATGACTCCAACCTAAGTGTATGTAAACTTCCGACTTCCGAATGTATATAGCAAGCCACGGCCACGTGATTCACTGTCTGTAGGAGCGTGAACGGGGTGGTGTACCTAATAAACAATGTACTGGATGTGTACACAGCCGAGGCCATGCTGGCTTAGATTCCTGGCAGGTTGTCATTTGTGATGGGAGAGAAAAATCTATATAGTTACATATCGGAATATTATTTTTGACGATATTATAGATACTAGCTAACGCAATTCACAATAATTGCGTTAGCTAGCGCTAGTTGGCTGTACCTGTGCAAAAACTCCGGTATTTTTCATCCTATATCTTGTTCTCCATCTTCTTTTTAAATAGTGAGCCAACATGTTTTTCAGCACTTTTATTTCCATGACTGATCAAAACTAATTTACTCCCGCTCATATCTTATGTTCAGGGTCCCAGCCCTAGTTGTCATAAGCTGCCTGCTGTGTGACATCTTGGTCTGTTCCCTCTGCTGGCACAGAACTCAGAGGCTTTTGATCCATTGGTCGGAAAGATGGAGGGAGACGGAGAGATAAAGGTATTCAATAAAGGGAATCCCTCGATGAAAGGAGAGAGAAATGGGGAAGATCAAGAAACAGAAACAGACAAAACATCGGGAGATTGAAGGCCGGGAAGATGTGATGCTGTGTTGAGAAAAGCAGGAAGCAAAGCTCTGCCGTTGTTGCCATGACGACGGGACCTATTAGTTAACTGAACTGTGTTGCCATGGCACGTCTCCATGGTGACGCAGCCCTGTCCTGACCACACCCTCCTTTACCAGCTGTCTGAGAGGGAACAGGGAAGGAGAGGAGAGCTGTAGAGACTGTCTGGAGCTCAATGGCAGTGTGTGTGGTTAACTTATTTTTGTTTAGCCCCCAAGGGGTGTGTGTGTGTGTGTTTGCCTATTTGAATCTACACAGAATGCTGTGAAGTCATTGGAAAATGTTTTTCTTATACCCAACCATTTTTCCTATTCTAAAATTCAAATGTGTAATCCCCACTGCCTGGTCATACCTGATCGATTTGTATGTCTTGGCTGCTAGAACCAAAACTTGGGTGCGTGCTGGACAGCTACTGACCTGATGGTAAAGAGCTGAGAAACTAGTGATGTGTAACCAACTAGCGTTCTATAACCAACTAGTATTGTATAACCAACTAGTGCTACATGACTGTAAGTCGCTTTGGATAAAAGCGTCTGCTAAATGGCATATTATTATTATTATTATTATTATTATTATTATTATTATTATTATTATTATTATTATTATTATTATTATTATTATAACCATCTAGTATTGTATAACGAACTACCAACTAGTGATATATAACCAACTAGTGCTGTATAACCAACTAGTGCTGTATAACCAACTAGTGTTGTATAACCAACTAGTGCTGTATAACCAACTAGTGCTGTATAACCAACTAGTGCTGTATAACCAACTAGTGTTGTATAACCAACTAGTGTTGTATAACCAACTAGTGCTGTATAACCAACTAGTGCTGTATAACCAACTAGTATTGTATAACCAACTAATGCTGTATAACCAACTACCAACTAGTATTGTATAACCAACTAGTGCTGTATAACCAACTAGTGCTGTATAACCAACTAGTGCTGTATAACCAACTAGTGTTGTATAACCAACTAGTGCTGTATAACCAACTAGTGCTGTATAACCAACTAGTATTGTATAACCAACTAGTATTGTATAACCAACTAGTGCTGTATAATCAACTAGTATTGTATAACCAACTAGTGCTGTATAGCCAACTAGTGTTGTATAACCAACTACCAACTAGTGTTGTATAGCCAACTAGTGTTGTATAACCAACTAGTGTTGTATAACCAACTAGTGCTGTATAACCAACTACCAACTAGTGTTGTATAGCCAACTAGTGTTGTAAAACCAACTAGTGCTGTATAACCAACTAGTGTTGTATAACCAACTAGTGTTGTAAAACCAACTAGTGTTGTATAATCAACTAGTGCTGTATAACCAACTACCAACTAGTGTTGTATAACCAACTAGTGTTGTATAACCAACTAGTGTTGTAAAACCAACTAGTGTTGTATAACCAACTAGTGCTGTATAACCAACTACCAACTAGTGTTGTATAGCCAACTAGTGTTGTAAAACCAACTAGTGCTGTATAACCAACTAGTGTTGTATAACCAACTAGTGTTGTAAAACCAACTAGTGTTGTATAACCAACTAGTGTTGTAAAACCAACTAGTGTTGTATAATCAACTAGTGTTGTATAGCCAACTAGTGTTGTAAAACCAACTAGTGTTGTAAAACCAACTAGTGTTGTATAACCAACTAGTGTTGTATAGCCAACTAGTGTTGTATAGCCAACTAGTGTTGTATAACCAACTAGTGTTGTAAAACCAACTAGTGTTGTATAGCCAACTAGTGTTGTATAGCCAACTAGTGTTGTATAACCAACTACCAACTAGTGCTGTAAAACCAACTAGTGTTGTATAGCCAACTAGTGTTGTAAAACCAACTACCAACTAGTGTTGTATAGCCAACTAGTGTTGTATAACCAACTAGTGTTGTATAACCAACTAGTGCTGTATAACCAACTACCAACTAGTGTTGTATAGCCAACTAGTGTTGTAAAACCAACTAGTGCTGTATAACCAACTAGTGTTGTATAACCAACTAGTGTTGTAAAACCAACTAGTGTTGTATAATCAACTAGTGCTGTATAACCAACTACCAACTAGTGTTGTATAACCAACTAGTGTTGTATAACCAACTAGTGTTGTAAAACCAACTAGTGTTGTATAACCAACTAGTGCTGTATAACCAACTACCAACTAGTGTTGTATAGCCAACTAGTGTTGTAAAACCAACTAGTGCTGTATAACCAACTAGTGTTGTATAACCAACTAGTGTTGTAAAACCAACTAGTGTTGTATAACCAACTAGTGTTGTAAAACCAACTAGTGTTGTATAATCAACTAGTGTTGTATAGCCAACTAGTGTTGTAAAACCAACTAGTGTTGTAAAACCAACTAGTGTTGTATAACCAACTAGTGTTGTATAGCCAACTAGTGTTGTATAGCCAACTAGTGTTGTATAGCCAACTAGTGTTGTATAACCAACTAGTGTTGTAAAACCAACTAGTGTTGTATAGCCAACTAGTGTTGTATAGCCAACTAGTGTTGTATAGCCAACTAGTGTTGTAAAACCAACTAGTGTTGTATAGCCAACTAGTGTTGTATAGCCAACTAGTGTTGTATAACCAACTACCAACTAGTGCTGTAAAACCAACTAGTGTTGTATAGCCAACTAGTGTTGTATAGCCAACTAGTGTTGTATAGCCAACTAGTGTTGTAAAACCAACTAGTGTTGTATAGCCAACTAGTGTTGTATAGCCAACTAGTGTTGTATAACCAACTACCAACTAGTGCTGTAAAACCAACTAGTGTTGTATAGCCAACTAGTGTTGTAAAACCAACTAGTGTTGTATAGCCAACTAGTGTTGTATAGCCAACTAGTGTTGTAAAACCAACTAGTGCTGTATAACCAACTAGTGCTGTAAAACCAACTAGTGTTGTATAGCCAACTAGTGTTGTAAAACCAACTAGTGTTGTATAGCCAACTAGTGTTGTATAGCCAACTAGTGTTGTATAGCCAACTAGTGTTGTAAAACCAACTAGTGCTGTATAACCAACTACCAACTAGTGCTGTATAACCAACTAGTGCTGTATAGCCAACTAGTGCTGTATAACCAACTACCAACTAGTGCTGTATAACCAACTAGTGCTGTATAACCAACTAGTGTTGTAAAACCAACTAGTGTTGTAAAACCAACTAGTGTTGTAAAACCAACTAGTGTTGTATAGCCAACTAGTGCTGTATAACCAACTAGTGCTGTATAACCAACTAGTATTGTATAGCCAACTAGTGCTGTATAACCAACTAGTATTGTATAACCAACTAGTGCTGTATAACCAACTAGTGTTGTATAACCAACTAGTGCTGTAAAACCAACTAGTGCTGTATAACCAACTAGTATTGTATAGCCAACTAGTGCTGTATAACCAACTAGTATTGTATAACCAACTAGTGCTGTATAACCAACTAGTGTTGTATAACCAACTAGTGTTGTAAAACCAACTAGTGTTGTAAAACCAACTAGTATTGTATAGCCAACTAGTGTTGTAAAACCAACTAGTGTTGTAAAACCAACTACCAACTAGTGTTGTAAAACCAACTAGTGCTGTATAACCAACTAGTGTTGTAAAACCAACTAGTGTTGTATAGCCAACTAGTGTTGTATAACCAACTAGTGTTGTAAAACCAACTAGTGTTGTATAGCCAACTAGTGTTGTATAGCCAACTAGTGTTGTATAACCAACTAGTGTTGTAAAACCAACTACCAACTAGTGTTGTAAAACCAACTAGTGCTGTATAACCAACTAGTGTTGTAAAACCAACTAGTGTTGTATAGCCAACTAGTGTTGTATAACCAACTAGTGTTGTAAAACCAACTAGTGTTGTATAGCCAACTAGTATTGTATAACCAACTAGTATTGTATAACCAACTAGTGCTGTATAATCAACTAGTATTGTATAACCAACTAGTGCTGTATAGCCAACTAGTGTTGTATAACCAACTACCAACTAGTGTTGTATAGCCAACTAGTGTTGTATAACCAACTAGTGTTGTATAACCAACTAGTGCTGTATAACCAACTACCAACTAGTGTTGTATAGCCAACTAGTGTTGTATAGCCAACTAGTGTTGTAAAACCAACTAGTGCTGTATAACCAACTAGTGCTGTATAACCAACTAGTGTTGTATAACCAACTACCAACTAGTGTTGTATAGCCAACTAGTGTTGTATAACCAACTAGTGTTGTATAACCAACTAGTGCTGTATAACCAACTACCAACTAGTGTTGTATAGCCAACTAGTGTTGTATAGCCAACTAGTGTTGTAAAACCAACTAGTGTTGTATAGCCAACTAGTGTTGTATAGCCAACTAGTGTTGTATAGCCAACTAGTGTTGTATAACCAACTAGTGCTGTATAACCAACTAGTGCTGTAAAACCAACTAGTGTTGTATAGCCAACTAGTGTTGTAAAACCAACTAGTGTTGTATAGCCAACTAGTGTTGTATAGCCAACTAGTGTTGTATAACCAACTACCAACTAGTGCTGTATAACCAACTAGTGCTGTATAGCCAACTAGTGCTGTATAACCAACTACCAACTAGTGCTGTATAACCAACTAGTGCTGTATAACCAACTAGTGTTGTAAAACCAACTAGTGTTGTAAAACCAACTAGTGTTGTAAAACCAACTAGTGTTGTATAGCCAACTAGTGCTGTATAACCAACTAGTGCTGTATAACCAACTAGTATTGTATAGCCAACTAGTGCTGTATAACCAACTAGTATTGTATAACCAACTAGTGCTGTATAACCAACTAGTGTTGTATAACCAACTAGTGCTGTAAAACCAACTAGTGCTGTATAACCAACTAGTATTGTATAGCCAACTAGTGCTTTATAACCAACTAGTATTGTATAACCAACTAGTGCTGTATAACCAACTAGTGTTGTATAACCAACTAGTGTTGTAAAACCAACTACCAACTAGTGTTGTAAAACCAACTAGTGCTGTATAACCAACTAGTGTTGTAAAACCAACTAGTGTTGTATAGCCAACTAGTGTTGTATAACCAACTAGTGTTTTAAAACCAACTAGTGTTGTATAGCCAACTAGTGTTGTATAGCCAACTAGTGTTGTATAACCAACTAGTGTTGTAAAACCAACTACCAACTAGTGTTGTATAACCAACTAGTGCTGTATAACCAACTACCAACTAGTGTTGTAAAACCAACTAGTGTTGTAAAACCAACTAGTGTTGTAAAACCAACTAGTGCTGTATAACCAACTAGTGCTGTATAACCAACTAGTGCTGTATAACCAACTAGTGTTGTATAACCAACTAGTGCTGTATAACCAACTAACATCTAGTGTTGTATAACCAACTAGTGCTGTATAACCAACTAGTGATGTATAACCAACTAGTGTTGTTTAACCAACTAGTGTTGTATAACCAACTAGTGTTGTAAAACCAACTAGTGTTGTATAACCAACTAGTGTTGTATAACCAACTACCAACTAGTGTTGTATAACCAACTAGTGTTGTATAACCAACTAGTGCTGTATAACCAACTAGTGTTGTAAAACCAACTAGTGTTGTATAACCAACTAGTGTTGTATAACCAACTACCAACTAGTGTTGTATAACCAACTAGTGTTGTATAACCAACTAGTGTTGTAAAACCAACTAGGGCTGTATAACCAACTAGTGTTGTATAACCAACTACCAACTAGTGTTGTATAGTCAACTAGTGTTGTATAACCAACTAGTGTTGTAAAACCAACTACCAACTAGTGTTGTAAAACCAACTAGTGTTGTAAAACCAACTAGTGCTGTATAATCAACTAGTGCTGTATAACCAACTAGTGTTGTAAAACCAACTAGTGCTGTATAACCAACTAGTGCTGTATAACCAACTAGTGTTGTATAACAAACTAGTATTATATAAACAACTAGTGCTACATAACCAACTAGTGCTGTATAACCAACTAGTGTTGTATAACCAACCAGTGTTGTATAACCAACTAGTGTTGTAAAACCAACTAGGGCTGTATAACCAACTAGTGCTGTATAACCAACTAGTGCTGTATAACCAACTAGTGTTGTATAACCAACTAGTGTTGTATAACCAACTACCAACTAGTGTTGTATAACCAACTAGTGTTGTATAACCAACTAGTGTTGTAAAACCAACTAGGGCTGTATAACCAACTAGTGTTGTATAACCAACTACCAACTAGTGTTGTATAGTCAACTAGTGTTGTATAACCAACTAGTGTTGTAAAACCAACTACCAACTAGTGTTGTAAAACCAACTAGTGTTGTAAAACCAACTAGTGCTGTATAACCAACTAGTGCTGTATAACCAACTAGTGTTGTAAAACCAACTAGTGCTGTATAACCAACTAGTGCTGTATAACCAATTAGTGTTGTATAACAAACTAGTATTATATAAACAACTAGTGCTACATAACCAACTAGTGCTGTATAACCAACTACTATTGTATAACCAACTATTAACTAGTGCTGTATAGCCAACTAGTGTTGTATAGCCAACTAGTGTTGTATAGCCAACTAGTGCTGTATAACCAACTAGTGCTGTATAACCAACTAGTGTTGTATAACAAACTAGTATTATATAAACAACTAGTGGTGTATAACCAACTAGTGCTGTATAGCCAACTAGTGCTGTATAACCAACTAGTGGTGTATAACCAACTAGTGGTGTATAACCAACTAGTGCTGTATAGCCAACTAGTGTTGTATAGCCAACTAGTGTTGTATAGCCAACTAGTGTTGTATAACCAACTAGTGTTGTATAACCAACCAGTGTTGTTTAACCAACTAGTATTGTATAACCAACTACCAACTAGTGTTGTATAACCAACTAGTGCTATATAACCAACTAGTTATGTATAACCAACTAGTATAAGCGGGAGGTAAGCGGGAGGTAAGCTTGGCTTCTTATATGGTGTTGAGTAAAGCTTAACGCTTAAACCATGTATTTAGATTGTAGGTAGGTATTGTAGTTAGTTATTGTAGGTAATTTTTGTAGGTAAGTATTGTATTCGGCTGAGCCCGGTGAAGCACGAGGCTAGCTAACCCACTTGGACCAATAAAGCTAGCTAGCTAGCGGGTAGCTACTGGTAACTTTTAGCAACTGTGGATAGTTGTTTCCAATGTTATTTCACGCTTAAGAGTACCTGTAATTAAGCCAGCTAGCTACCTACCATTCAGCTGTTTTTCTAACCTCATTATCTGAAGCGTTAACGTTAGGTAGTTAGTAGCTACTGTACTCGAAATGTAGCTAGCTTGTTGTTACCCGGATAGCTAACTAAACAATAGCTGGAACGACCTAGCGAACAGACGCGAACTGGCTGAGTCGATTCAGTGGCTAGCTTTGCACTTAACTGGCTAACAGTAGCTACTAAGGGTAAGTTATAACCTTCATTTATTTTTGTTTTGTTTTTACATACTGGTAACAAGAGTCATTCAAGGGAATTCGGGACATGGGTGACTAGTTAACGTTAGCTTGGCTCTCTCTGTGTGTTTCGTGCCGTCGGAGGAGGGGTGGTTCGTTGGCATAGAGCAATGGCTAGCTAGTATGCTAACTATTCTAGCTAACTAACTGGCTGAATAAGTTGACGATGTACTCACTCAAACTGTCAAAACTACCCCAAAACTTTATAAAATGTTAGACACGGACACACATGATCTGTTTGGCGTGTTAACACACTGGTTTGTTGTAACCGAGTATTGACGCTAAACCGTGTTATTGGAGGCTGGCATGCTAGTTGGCTATGGCATCATAGGATTCGGTTCCCTGGACGGTTTTCACTGAAGAAGTTAGCTAGCTGAATAAACTAAGTTAGAGGCTATTCCTAGAAAACATTGAACCGCTGTAGTTTACAACAATTATAATTTCTAAAGTGGAAGTTGGGAGAGTTATATTTGAGTGTTTCAGTGAAAGGTAAGTGAGAGAGGCCCCGCTCTCTTGCTTTCCCAGATGTTTAGTTCATTTCATTCCGATCTCCTTTGCATTATTGTAGCCTTTTTCTGTAGCCTGTCAACTATGTGTCTGTCTGTCCCTGTTCTCTCCTCTCTGCACAGGCTATACAAACGCTTCACACCGCGTAGCTGCTGCCACTCTAACCTGGTGGTCCCTGCGCGCACGACCCACGTCGAGTTCCAGGTCTCTGGCAGCCTCTGGAACTGCCGTTCTGCGGCCAACAAGGCAGAGTTCATCTCAGCCTATGCTACCCTCCAATCCCTTGACTTCTTGGCGCTGATGGAAACATGGACTACCACAGAAAACACTGCTACTCCTACTGCTCTTTCCTTGTCTGACCAAGTGTTCTCGCATACCCCGAGAGCATCTGGTCAGCGCGGCGGTGGCACAGGAATCCTCATCTCTCCCAAGTGGACATTCTCTCTTTTCCCCCTGACCCATCTGTCTATCTTCTCATTTGAATTCCATGCTGTCACAGACACTAGCCCATTCAAGCTTAACATCCTTGTCATTTATCGCCCACCAGGTTCCCTTGGAGAGTTCATCAATGAGCTTGACGCCTTGATAAGTTCCTTTCCTGAGGATGGCTCACCCCTCACAGTTCTGGGGGATTTCAACCTCCCTACTTCTACCTTTGACTCATTTCTCTCTGCCTCCTTCTTTCCACTCCTCTCCTCTTTTGACCTTACCCTCTCACCCCCCCCCCCCCCCCCCCCCCTCACAAGGCAGGCAATACGCTTGACCTCATCTTTACTAGATGCTGTTCTTCTAATAATCTCACTGCAACTCCCCTCCAAGTCTCCGACCACTACTTTGTATCCTTTTCTCTCTCGCTCTCCTCCAACACTACTCACTCTGCCCCTACCTTCGCTCTCTCTCTCCCGCTACTCTCTCCTCTTCCATCCTATCATCTCTTCCCTCTGCTAAATCCTTCTCCCTCCGATCTCCTGATTCTGCCTCCTCAACCCTCCTCTCCTCACTCTCTGGATGCGGCACAGGTCCTAATCCAGGCACTTGTCATCTCCCGTCTGGATTACTGCAACTCGCTGTTGGCTGGGCTCCCTGCCTGTGCCATTAAACCCCTACAACTCATCCAGAATGCCGCATCCCGTCTGGTGTTCAACCTTCCCAAGTTCTCTCATGTCACCCCGCTCCTCCGCACACTCCACTGGCTTCCAGTTGAGGCTCACATCTGCTACAAGACCATGGTGCTTGCCTACGGAGCTGTGAGGGGAACGGCACCTCCTTACCTTCAGGCTCTGATCAGTCCCTACACCCAAACGAGGGCACTACGTTCATCCACCTCTGGCCTGCTAGCTCCCCTACCTCTACGGAAGCACAGTTCCCGCTCAGCCCAGTCAAAGCTATCCGCTGCTCTGGCACCCCAATGGTGGAACAAGCTCCCTCACGACGTCAGGACAGCGGAGTCACTCACCACCTTCCGGAGACACTTGAAACCCCACCTCTTTAAGGAATAACTGGGATAGGATAAAGTAATCCTTCTTCCCCCACCCCCACTCTGGATAAGAGTGTCTGCTAAATGATGTAAATGTTGTATTGTATAACCAACTAGTGATGATTAACCAACTGGTGATGTTTAACTAACTAGTGTTGTTTAATCAACTAGTGTTGTATAGCCAATTAGTGCTTTATAACCAACTAGTGCTGTATAACCAACTACCAACTAGTGTTATATAACCTACTAGTGTTATATAACCAACTAGTGCTGTATAACCAACTACCAACTAGTGTTATATAACCAACTAGTGTTATATAACCAACTAGGGATGCCAACAGAGCATGTGAGTGGAGTGGAGCGGAGTGGAGCGGGCGGATTTTGGACAGAGCGCAGAGCGACATTTTTAAAAGGACGGTGCGTCGCCCTATGTCCCGCTCCAATTTCGCTCGGCTCACACCACGAGTCTGAAGCATGCTCAAGCCTGACCCAGAATCCATCTGTGTCTTGCACAGTCATCAACAGTAGACTATTTTCAGTCAAAACTCAGCTCAATAATGGAGTTCACCAAGTACTTCAAAAAGGAAAATGAGAAGTCATACAGGTGTAGTATTAATATAAAACTAACTAACAATGATAATGTGGTTCAAGAAAAAGAATGTGGTGACATCGTTTCAGTCAGTAAAGATTCATTTTGGAATATAAAAAGACACATCTCTCGAAAACACGAAAGTGTGCTACGTGAACACGCTGGGAAGAAAGCAAAAGGTTAGCAAGTTGAATAGGGTAACTTGTAACAAAAGTGTAAAGTAAATATAGCCAAATATTCAAACAAATTCGTTTTGTCATTCAAAGTAGGCCTAATATATGGTTTGTTTAATTTAATTTGTGTTGTCCATGAATTTGTATTTTATAGAGCAAGAGAAGCAGCAGCAGCAACAAGAGAAAAGGGTTGAGGAATTCAAAAGTTTCTTCACTGCACACAAAGGCCCAACCATAACAAGGGAGAGAAAAAGAGAGCTGGATGTAGCATTTTTAAAAATGATTTACATGGACTATGAACCGCTGAGTAAAGGAGAACGCGAAGGGATGCAACACTTTGCCAGCGCAGCTCAACCGGGCTACACCCATCCCCCCATGCTACAACACCGTACGGGACACACTCATGCCACATGCCCTGGAAGAGATGGAAGCCAAACTGCAAGACCTACTGCAAAATGGTGATGGGGCTCGTTCTGTCAGCGGACATTTGGACCAGTAGAAGAGGGCACAGCTTCCTTGGCATCGTGGCCAGTTTCATTGATGGGACGTTCCGGGGGCACACGGTTCTGTTGGGTTGTGAGCACATACAGGGGCACCATACCGCAGATCGTATTTACCAAAAGTATGAAAGTGTACTGAAAATATTGGACCGCGCAACGACGTGTGATTCGGGTCGTCACTGACAGTGCCAGCAACATGATCAAGGCGTTTAACCTCCTCCCTGGCACTGAAGAGGAGGCGGAGGGTAAAGTGACCGCGGATGCCAGCAGCAGCGCAGAACATGAAGAGGAGGATGAGGGACCACCTGCTCCCTCGCAAGTCCATGTGGAAGTGATAACCACTAATGTAGAAACTATGGTAAATCAGTACTTTACTGTGTCAAATTTACATCTGAGATGCCCCATTCACATGCTTCAGCTGGCGATCAAAGACGCCATTAATGAGCACGACAACATTAATAGGCTGTTAGTGAAAGTCGGGCACCTGGTGAAAGGTGTACGCAAGAGCACCCTGAACACAGAGGAAACCGACCAATTAGGTGTCCGCCCCACAAATGCCTGCGCCACTCGATGGAGCAGCCAGCTGCGGATGATTCAGTCGTTCATCCGGTTGTTCCAAAAAGACCCGTTATGGCAAAACAAACTCAAGTCTAATGTTGCTAACATCACCCTGAATCAAGTACGGCAGCTGACGCACTAGCAGACCTCACAGACAAAATGCAGAAGGAGCTGGGGAACCTGGGGATGATCCTCCCTGCTGTCACAAAAATCAAATCCCTGCTCACCGATGACACTCACGCTGCACTTTCAATGGGCATCGCTGCTTTTGCAGAAACATTGGCAAACAACGTGTCAATTCGCTATGGAATATACTATACTGATAAACATCTCATTTTAGCATCAGTGTTAGATCCCCGTTTCAAGACAGAATGGATAATCCGAGATGAGTCTGTATGCAACAAACTCGGGGAGATCCGCGACCTCCTCATTTGGAAAATGTTGTCGTTGCTCTTTAGTTCTTTGGGAGGTAAGGCTGTGGTTTAAGCTAAAAGTGAAATAAATGCAGATTTTTTTCCTTTTTTGGAGCGAGCGAGGGGGCGATTTGAGTGGAGCGCGATGCAAACTGCGTTGAGCGCTGAGCGATAATGAGCGGACTGGCCTGATGTGGCTTTGGGCGGGGGGAGCGGAGGGGTGAACAGCTCCGTGAGCGAGGAGCTGAGATTCTCACCGCTCCACTCCGCTCATATGCTCTGATCGCCAACTAGTGTTGTATAACCAACTAGTGTTGGATAACCAACTACCAACTAGTGATATATAACCAACTAGTATTGTATAACCAACTTCCAATTAGTGTTGTATAGCCAACTGGTGTTGTATAACCAACTAGTGTTGGATAAAAGTGATTATTGCAGCTCAATGGGTGTAACATTTGTTGACAATTTCGAAACCGTTTGGAAACAAAACACGTTTTATAAGGAGGATGGGATCCGCCCAAATCATTTGGGTTCCTGGATCCATTCACAGCATTATAAGGCTGTGTTGAGACAATGACTTAGCAATGACCCAAGCCCAGCTCAGCTTATCCCTACCATTGACAAAATCCTTCAGCAAATGTACATTACATTAGGGGCGTCGGTAGCCACAATATAAGTAACCTAATTTATGTCCCTCTTACTGCCTGGAATGCCTCTGCTGATCCTACAACTATTGGATGCAGTAATCATGTGCCTAAGAACCAGATTTATACTGTTAGCGCTGAGCCGGTGTGCCCGAGGAGGAAGTCCACTGTGTGCAGCTCACCCTGCACTAACATAAAGAACATGAGCACATCTACTGCTGCTAAGCTTCCCAGTAAAGCAATAAAAACAAGTACGCATCCCAGAAGAAAAGTGATCAAAATAGCCCACGTTAACATATGTAGCTTATGAAACAAGGTTCATCAAATCAATAATTTGCTAGTAACAGATTACATTCATATTCTGACTATCTCTGAAACTCACTTAGATAATACCTTTGATGATACAGGGGTAGTAATACAAGGTTATGACATTTACAGAAAATATGGAAATGCTAATGGTGGAGGTGTTGCTGTTTATATACAGAACCACATTCCTGTGAAGATTAGAGAGTCATGTTAAATACTGTTGAAGTAATATGGCTACAGGTTCATCTGCCTCACCGAAAGCCCATTCTGGTGGGAAGCTGCTATAGACCACCAAGTGCTAACAGTCAGTATCTGGATAACATGTGAAATGCTTGATAATGTACAGTATGTGATATCAATAGAGAGGTATACTTTCTGGGTGATTTTAAATATTGACTGGCTGTCATCAGGCTGCCGACTCAAGAGAAAGCTTCAAACTGTAACCAGTGCCTGCAACCTGGTTCAGGTTATCAGTCAACCTACCAGGGTGGTTACAAACAGTACAGGAATTAAATCATCAACGTGTATTGATCATATCTTGACTAATAATTCAGAGATTTGTTTGAAAGCAGTATCCAAATCCATTGGATGTAGTGATCACAATATATCTAGGAAAACCAAAGTTGCAAAGGCTGGGCCTAATATTGTGTATAAGAGGTCATACAATACGTTTTGTAGTGATTCCTATGTTGTTGATGTAAAGAATATATGTTGGTCCGTGGTGTGTAATGAGGAGCAAACAGACACTGCACTTGACACATTTATGAAATTGCTTATTCCAGTTACTAATAAGAATGCACCCATTAAGAAAATGACTGTAAAAACAGCTAAATCCCCGTGGATTGATGAGGAATTGAAAAATTGTGTGGTTGAGAGGGATGAGGCAAAATTAATGGCAAATAAGTCTGGCTGCACAACCGATTGGCAAACGTGCTGCAAATTGAGAAATCATGTGACTAAACTGAACAAAAAGAAGAAGAAACTACACTATGAAACAAAGATAAATGACATAAAGAATGATAGTAAAAAGCTTTGGAGCACCTTAAATGAAATTCTTGGGAAAAAGGCAAACTCAGCTCCATCATTCATTGAATCAGATGGCTCATTCATCACAAAACCAACTGATATTGCCAACTACTTTAATAATGTTTTAATTGGCAAGATTAGCAAATTTAGGCATGACATGCAAGCAATAATTGCTGACACTACACATCCAAGTATGCCTGACCAAATTATGAAAGACAAGCATTGTAATTTTGAAATCCGTAAAGTGAGTGTGGAAGAGGTGAACAAATTATTGTTGTCTATTAACAATGAAAAGCCACCGGGGTCTGACAACTTGGATGGAAAATTACTGAGGATAATAGCGAACGATATTGCCACTCCTATTTGCCATATTTTCAATTTAAGCCTACTAGAATTTGTATGCCCCCAGGCTTGGAGTGAAGCAAAAGTCATTCCGCTACCTAAGAATAGTAAAGCCCCCTTTACTGGCTCAAACAGCCGATCAATTAGCCTGTTACCAACCCTTAGTAAACTATTGGAAAAATTGACAACAAACTTTCTTATAGAAAAGGACATTGAACAAGCACAGCACTCACACAAATGACTGATGATTGGCTGAGAGAAATGTATGATAAAAATATTGTGGGGGAAGTTTTGTTAGACTTCAGTGCGGCTTCTGACATTATCGATCATAGTCTGCTGCTGGAAAAATGTATGTGTTATGGCTTTACACCCCCTGCTATAATGTGGATAAAGAGTTACTTGTCTAACAGAACACAGAGGGTTTTCTTTAATGGAAGCCTCTCCAACATAATCCAGGTAGAATCAGGAATTCCCCAGGGCAGCTGTCTAGGCCCCTTGCTTTTTTCCATCTTTACTAACGACATGCCACTGGCATTGAGTAAAGCCAGTGTGTCTATGTATGCGGATGACTCAACACTATACACGTCAGCTACTACAGCAACTGAAATAACTGCAACAATTAACAAAGAGTTGCAGTTAGTTTTGGAATGGGATGGCAAGGAATAAGTTAGTCCTAAATATTTCCAAAACTAAAAGCATTGTATTTGGGTCAAATCATTCACTAAACCCTAAACCTCAACTACATCTCGTAACGAATAATGTGGAAATTAAGCAAGTTGAGGTGACTAAACTGCTTGGAGTAACCCTGGATTGTAGACTGTCATGGTCAAAGCATATTGATACAACAGTAGCTAAAATGGGGAGAAGGCTGCTCTGCCTTCTTAACAACACTATCAACAAGGCAGGTCCTACAGGCCCTAGTGTTGTCGCACCTAGACTACCGTTCAGTAGGGTGGTCAGGTGCCACAAAGAGGGACTTGAGAAAATTGTAGTTGGCTCAGAACAGGGCAGCACGGCTGGCCCTTAAAAGCACACGGAGAGCTAACATTGATGATATACATGTCAGTCTCTCCTGGCTCAGAGTGGAAGAGAGAGATTGACTTCCTCACTGCTTGTTTGTGTGAAAGGTGTTGACGAGCTGAATGTACCGAGCTGTCTGTTTGGAATACTGGCACACAGCTCAGACACCCATGCATACCCCACTAGACATGCCACCAGAGGTCTCTTCACAGTCCCCAAGTCCAGAACAGACTATGGAAGGCGCACAGTACTACATAGAGCCATGACTCTATTCCACATCAGGTAACTGATGCAAGCAGTAGAATCCGATTTTAAAAAAAACTGGTAAAAATACACCTTGTGGAACAGCGGGGACTGTGAAGAGACACACACACAGGCACATACACACATACATATAGACACTCACTCTACACACACGTACACATGGATGTTCTATTGTAAATATGTGATAGTGGAGTAGTGGCCTGAGGGAACACACTAAATGTATTGGGTAAAGTGTTATGAAATATAATGTAATGTAATATTTTTTATTGACCAATCTGTTAGCTCCAACTGACCAGTCTGTTAGCTCCAACTGACCAGTCTGTTAGCTCCAACTGACCAGTCTCTGTTAGCTCCATCTGAACAGTGTCACAAAATAGTTGGGAAATGTTTTTACGCTCAACTGTTTTCAGCAATTGTAGTTGGTGATCTCTTCGCCTGGTCCCAGATCAGTTTGTGCTGTCTTGCCAACTCCTGTGGTCATTGTCATGCCAAACATGTACAGATCTGGGACCAGGGTTATCTCTTAACTGACCAGCGTTCTCTCCCCCCTCCGCTCCTCATCTCTCCTCTCCAGGGGGTCGCCTGCTCTCCTGGGGGGTGGAACGAACATGGGATGTGTGGGGGGCGGTTCCGAGACAGATGTCAGCCAACCACAGCCCATTCCTGCCCTCAGGCCTCTTGTGATTGGCTGTGGCGCTGACCACACTATGGCACTGTGTGCTGTGAGGACAGGTGAAGAGAAGTCTACAGAGGACGTGGAGATACAACAAGCTACACTAGTTTGAAACTAGCACGTTTTGAGCTAACTTATCAGGACTGTGCCCGGGTCAGATGGCAGGCCGCTTGTGCCGCTGATTTGAAGCCAATGTCTATTGTTTTATCTCTATGGCAGAGGACACCCAGCTCACTGTAGGGTGTGAGAGTAATATGATAGGGCATGAATCATGATCATTCAGTCTACGGGGAATGAGCCTCAGGGAACATCTGGGAGGAGGACATTCTGAATGATGTCAAGTATGTGGGTGTCTGTCTGAGCAAAATAACCAAACCTGTTACGATTGCTTTGTAAATTCAGTATGAACCAGGATATTCTAACTGCCTTTAATAACGTATTGGATTTCCATCCCCATGACACGTTGCCTTTGTTCCAGGAGCCGTTATTCACTAAGCCTCTCGGAGGACGAGGGCTGATCTGGGATCAGGTCCTCCCCGTCCATCAGTCAATTCTATTTCAATTCCCAATCAATTCCGAAAGAAAACCCAATTCCAAATGTTCCTAGTTGAAAAACATTGAAGAGAACTGAAATTGGAATTTCAGTGCACTTCCTGAATTTACTGGAATTAAAATGGAACTGACCCTAGCCCTGCATGTGCTGTGTAATTGGAACTGACCCTAGCCCTGCATGTGCTGTGTAATTGGAACTGACCCTAGCCCTGCATGTGCTGTGTAATTGGAACTGACCCTAGCCCTGCATGTGCTGTGTAATTGGAACTGACCCTAGCCCTGCATGTGCTGTGTAATTGGAACTGACCCTAGCCCTGCATGTGCTGTGTAATTGGAACTGACCCTAGCCCTGCATGTGCTGTGTAATTGGAACTGACCCTAGCCCTGCATGTGCTGTGTAATCTTATTATTCATTAGAATTTAAAAGATCGAAACCGATCATAGATCAGCCCCAGGTCTCTATTCAAACTGGAAGACGTCATAATAAATATTGTTCTGGCATCATGATCAGGGACAGAAGCCATCATTCCTCGAGCCCAGTCCAGAGCAGGCTGTCACTTTGATATGATTGGGGGTCAGGGAGATGGATACACAAGTCCATAAGTCCATACATGATGCCTTATGTCCCAAGACATACAGTGCATTCGGAAGGTATTCAGACCCCTTTACTTTTTCCACATTTTGTTACGTTACAGCCTTATTCTAAAATGGATTCAATTGTGTTTTTTCCTCATTAATCTACACACAATACCCCATAATGACAAAGTAAACACGGGTTTGTATACATTTTTGCAAATTTATACAAATAAAAGATGGAAATATCACATTTACATAAGTATTCAGACCCTTTACTCAGTACTTTGTTGAAGCACCTTTGGCAGCGATTACAGCCTTGAGTCTTCTTGGGTATGACGCTACAAGCTTGGCACACCTGTATTTGGGGGATTTCTCGCATTCTTCTCTGCAGATCCTCTCAACCTCTGTCAGGTTGGATGGGGAGCGTTGCTGAACAGCTATTTTCAGGTCTCTCCAGAGATGTTTGATCTGGTTCAAATCCGGGCTCTGGCTGAACCACTCAAGGACATTCAGAGACATTCAACACTCCTGTGTTGTCTTGGCTGTGTGCTTACGGTCGTAGAAGGTGAGCCTTCGCCCCAGTCTGAGGTCCTGAGTAGGTTTTCATCAAGGATCTCTCTGTATTTTACTCCTTTCATCTTTCCCTCGATCCTGACCTGTCTCCCAGTCCCTGACGCTGAAGAACATCCTCACAGCATGATGCTGCCACCACCATGCTTCACCGTAGGGATGGTGCCAGGTTTCCTCCAGATGTGACGCTTGGCATTCAGGCCAAAGAGTTCAATCTTGGTTTCATCAGACAAGAGAATCTTGTTTCACGTGGTCTGAGAGTCCTTTAGGTGCCTTTTGGCAAACTCCAAGCGGGCTGTCATGTGCCTTTTACAGAGGAGTGGCTTCCGTCTGGCCACTCTACCATAAAGGCCTGATTGGTGGAGTGCTGCAGAGATGGTTGTCCTTCTGGAAGGTTCTCCCATCTCCACAGAGGAACTCTGGAGCTCTGTCAGAGTGACCATTGGGTTCTTGGTCACATCCCTGACCAAGGCTCTTCTCCCCCGATTGCTCAGTTTGGCAAAGCGGCCAACTCTAGGAAGGGTGGTTCCAAACTTCTTCCAATGGGGACCTTCAATGCTGCATAAATGTTTTGGTACCCTTCCCCAGATCTGTGGCTCGACACAATCCTGTCTCAGAGCTTTACGGACAATTCCTGCAACCTCATGGCTTGGTTTTTGCTCTGACATGCACTGTCAACTGTGGGACCTTTATATAGACAGGTGTGTGCCTTTCCAAATCATGTCCAATCAATTGAATTTACCACAGGTGGACTCCAATCAAGTTGTAGAAACATCTCAAGGATGATCAATGGAAACAGGATGCACCTGAGCTCAATTTCGAGTCTCATAGCAAAGGGTCTGAATACTTACGTAAATAAGGTATTTCTGTGTTTTATTTTGAATACATTTGCAAAATAAAAAATAAAAACTGTTTTCACTTTGTCATTATGTGGTATTGTGTGTAGATTGAGGAGTGGACAAAAAGTATCCTGAGTGGCGCAGTGGTCTAAGGTGCTGCATCGCAGTGCTAACTGTGCCACTAGAGATCCACTAACTGTAAGTTGCTCTGGATAAGAGCGTCTGCTAAATGACTAAAATGTAAATGTAAAAACAATTTAATCAATTTTAGAATAAGGCTGTAAAGTAACAAAATGTGGTCAAGGGGTCTGAGTACTTTCCGAATGCACTGTATGTTTAGCCCAAGTCCATAAGTCCATACATGATGCCTATGTCCCAAGATATACAGTACCAGTCAAACGTTTGGTACCCCTAATCATTCCAGGGTTTTTCTTTATTTTACTATTTTCTACATTGTAGAATAATAATGGAGACATCAAAACTATGAAATAACACATATGGAATCATGTAGTAACCAAAAAAGAGTTAAATAAATCAAAATATATTTTATATTTGAGATTATTCAAAGTAGCCTCCCTTTGCCTTGATGACTGCTCTTGGCATTCTCTCAACCAGCTTCATCAGGTAGTCATCTGGAATGCATTTCAATTAATAGATGTGCCTTGTTAAAAGTTAATGTGTGGAATTTCTTTCCTTCTTAATGTGTTTGAGCCAATCAGTTGTGTTGTGACAAGGATGGGTGGTATACAGAAGATAGCCCTATTGTCACGTTCGTTGAGTAAAGGATCGGACCAAGGTGCAGCGTGGTATGCGTACATAGTCGTTTATTATATAAACACAGACAAAATAACAAAATCCAACAGAACGTGACATTCAAGAGGCTAAACATCAAACTAGCCAAACATAAACAAGATCCCACAACATAGGTAGGCAAAATGGCTACCTAAGTATGATCCCCAATCAGAGACAACGATCGACAGCTGCCTCTGATTGGGAACCACACCCGGCCAACGTAGAAATACACATTCTAGATAATCACATAGATATTCACACCTTGACCAAACCAACTAGAGATCTCTATGTCAGGGCGTGACAGTACCCCTCCCCAAAGGTGTGGACTCCGGCCGCAAAACCTGACTCATTAGGGGAGGGTCCGGGTGGGCATTTAGCCTCGGTGGCGGTTCCGGCTCCGGCTCCGGGCGCGACTTCACCCTTACTGTCCTCTCCTTTTCTGTCTCCCCAGTCTGGACCCCGGCGCAATGCTTCCCCTCTCAGTCCTCCCCGTTGCACAAGGCTTGGAGTGCTGCATCAGATGACCTGGCCTGCACAATCCCCCGACATCCCACAACTGAGATGGTTTGGGATGAGTCGGACCGCAGAGTGAAGGAAAAGCAGCCAACAAGTGCTCAGCATATGTGGGAACTCCTTCAAGACTGTTGGAAAAGCATTCCAGGTGAAGCTGGTTGAGAGAACGCCAAGATTATGCAAAGCTGTCATCAAGGCAAAGGGTGGCTACTTTGAAGAATCTCAAATATAAAATATATTTTGATTCGTTTAACACTTTTTTGGTGACTACATGATTCCATATGTGTTATTTCATCGTTTTGATGTCTTCACTATTATTCTACAATAGTAAAAATAAAGAAAAACCCTGGAATGAGTAGGCGTGTCCAAACTTTTGACTAGTACTGTATGTCTAGCCCAAGTCTGTACGTCCATACATGACGCCCATGATCCTATGCACCCTCCCCTGGCCCCCTCCTTACCAAGTCTGTCTTCCTGATTGATTCATAAATCCATGCCTAGGGCCCGACATGTATGCCTCCCCTTCCTTCCTGGACCCTCCCCTCTCCTTTGTCTTCTTGTCATTTGAGTGTGTCTTCCCATTGAATAACATGGCTATTGATGGTCTGACGGATAGGCCAGTGCTATAGTTCCATCTCTCCATGTCTGTCACTGGCAACCTTTTTATTGCAGCGATCTGGGCTCTCAGAAGGCACACAATCTCCTGGACTCCCTCACTCAATGATACTGGGATTTGAGTCCCAAATGGCATCATATTCCCTTGGTAGGGCACACGTCTCATAGGGCTCTGGTCAAAAGTAGTGCACTACATGTGGTCCTCTGTAGCTCAGCTGGTAGAGCACGGCGCTTGTAACGCCAAGGTAGTGGGTTCGATCCCCGGGACCACCCCATACACAAAAAAAAAATGTATGCACGCATGACTGTAAGTCGCTTTGGATAAAAGCGTCTGCTAAATGGCATATTATATTATTATTATTATAGGGAATAGGGTGCCATTTGGGGTCAGTCGCTGATATTTTCAGGCTATACTGTCACACAGTGCAGAATTGATATTTTATCCGCTGGCCCCGTAGAATGCTACATGTATACCAGGCCGATGAGGTTATATCGGTAATATTTGTCATATTTATTGCATTTTTAAGCCCATGTATAAGAGGTGATTATAAGTATTGGATGACCGTTAAATGTCTTCACTGTATGTTTTGTGGATTATGTTTGCATTTAAATCCGGCAGGTATTCAGTCAAATCCTGTCTTGTTTAAATGTTTCCAATTTGAATGGCCCTCGACTGTCTGATGGTATCTGTCTGTGCATTCTGACAAGCGATCATACAGTTTGCAGAATATATTACAATATCATTGTGTATGTTTATCTATGATATGGGATTGGGAGGGAGCCTGAAAACATTGCTGTCACTGAAATATTAAATTATCATGACAAAATGGCCGTAAAAAAGATTATATAAAATGAAGATAAACAAATGAATTACTATCTTTAACTTTCTTCAAAAAATAAATCAACACTCATTGAAAAATAATCGTATGTGTTTTAAATTGTTTATTTTTTCACTATTTTTTATGTACAATCTGACTCTGAACTTTTCAGAACTGTTCAGAAAAAATACACAGAAATCCCTAAACAACAAACCAGTAAATAACTAGACACACAGAATGTACGCTGTTCAAACCAAACACACACTGTTCAAGTTTCACAAAACGGACCACAATAGTTGCCTGTTTGTTGGGTTATTGATTCTGCTGGGTCTTATTCATCAGGGGATGCAACAGAAAACGTTACAAAACATTTTGCAATGGAAAACAAAAATGAGTGTTTCTTATTTTTCTGCCTAATGAACATGACCCTGTTTTTTGTTCCATGTTGGACACCATAGTTTCCACCCATTGTGCTCAATGAGTTCCATGGGCAGCCATTGGTCCAGCTGTGTTCTATCAGGAAGCACATAGCCACATCTCAGTAAGTTGTCAATCAGTAGGCAGTGTGTTTGCAGCGGTCTCATAAAAATGTTGGTCCCTTAATAACAGTAACTACCATATTTAATATTACAAATGATGTAAACTGGTGGATAACCCTTGACTTAAAGCCCGCAGGTATAATGCATTATAAGACCTGTCATACGCATGTATGACCCCTTTATGCAGCACTGTCTTAAAATCATCTCATTGTGACCAAATAACAGTCATTTATAGCCATTTAAAGTGGGGTTGTACATTTCATACATACAGAAACACAAGACTGTATAAGCCGTATAGTAAGACATTATAAAGGTTCATACGTGTTCCTAATGTTTTGTACACTGTATTTTCAACTTTTTTGTATGTTATCCACCTTTTCAATATCCATGGTTTGTTATACTGCCTTGTCTGCCTGTTTTCAGGAATGTGAAACTAACAGTGGAACAGGGACCTTTCAGATGTTGTACTGCTGATCGTTGATGTGGCTGACAGTGGAACAGGGACCTTTCAGATGTTGTACTGCTGATCGTTGATGTGGCTGACAGTTGAACAACCACACTGACTGGTCTTTCGCGTTGGTTAAGAGAAATACCCCCCACGATGATTCAGTAAAATAGAGGCACTTTTCCACTACGATGAGTGACATTGTTCTGGCTATGATTTAAGGGTAGGTTGGTTCGCCTATTTAGTGCCCTCACATGCTGATAGTAAAAATAAAAAATAAATGATGTTGGTTGAAAATATAGGCCTAATGTTGCTAATTGGTATTTTCAGCCTACAGCCATGACATTGAATAAGAAAGATATACTCATTTACATTTTAGTCGTTTAGCAGACGCTCTTATCCAGAGCGACTTACAGTTAGTGAGTGCATACATTATTTTTTTTTTTTTTTCATACTGGCCCCCCGTGGGAATCAAACCCACAACCCTGGCGTTGCAAACGCCATGCTCTACCAACTGAGCTACATCCCTGCCGGCCATTCCATCCCCTACCCTGGGACAATTGTGCACCGACCCATGGGTCTCCCGGTCGCGGCCGGCTACGACAGAGCCTGGATTTGAACCAGGATCTCTAGTGTCACAGCTAGCCTTAGACCACTGCGCCACTCGGGAGAACCATTGTACTCATTGTTGTTGAACTGGCAATCGTATGTTGATACTTGATATGCTAAATGTATGTGTGCCATTTCTATCAGGAAGTTAGCCCTGAAGGGGGACGTGCTTCACCAACACAGTCGTAGGTTTTGTAACGGACCACTTTGTTACAGCAGGTCTGGCAGTTGTAATGCCTTGGCGTAGTTATCAACAGCAAAGCAATGAGCGGTGTGTTTTTAGAAATAACGATATTGTACACGTTATTGTGTTTGGTCTCCAATGTGGACATACAGTATTTAAATCCTAACTTTGATACCTCCAAGTATAATGAAATTAATTTTAAAGTTCACAGGTGCAAACAGTGTAAAAGGCTATTATTATTATTATTATTATTATTATTATTATTATTATTATTATTGTTATTATCATTCATGTGACAGTGACAGTGCAACTTTACAATTGAAAGACTTGCTGTTAACTCGGTTTCGTCTGGCTGACATAAGTGATCATCTATTGAGGGAGGGGAGGAGAGAACCATAGAAAATAGAATATCATTCTAGTTCTGTGCATATAACTTTATCTGAGCAACATTATTATTTTATTTTTTTTAAACAGAAGCAGCACACAAATATTTGATAATCACTCAACAAAAAAAAAACAATACAGGCACATAGAGAACAACACAGCACGTTACAGCACAATAACCAATCACAGGTGCTTCGCTACATAAGGCTTGACAACAACACTCCCTCTGTTCTACATCTATTGCTGAGTTAGGATGCATCTTAACAACAAATGGGACCCTATTCCCTATGTAGTGCACTACTTGTGATCAGGGTGGGTATTACCCGGGTCAAAAGTAGTGCACTACATAGGGAATAGGATGCCGTTTAGTCTATGGGGTACAGGTTGCCACTGTAACATCCAATTATTTAAAACTGCTCATTTGACACACAAAACAAATGAGGCTACTGTATTATCAGGCGTGGGGCTGGCGTTGGGGTGGGGGGGTCTTATTATGGGATAGACATATAGTGGTGGGAACACCACGGTTCATTACACAAACTGAGTCAGATGCTGGTGGTCTGCTCCGGGGCTGTCGCTGGGTGGTCTCTACAAACATATCAAAAACAAAACAACAACACAAACAATTATTACAACAAATTATGATTGAGGGATAGGAGGAAATGATGCAGATGATGGATGGGGCAGGTGGCTAGGCTAGGCTAGGCTACCTCTACTAGAACAGTGAAGGGGGCTAGGCTAGGCTACCTCTACTAGAACAGTGAAGGGGGGCAGGTGGCTAGGCTACCTCTACTAGAACAGTGTAGGGGGGCAGGTGGCTAGGCTAGGCTACCTCTACTAGAACAGTGTAGGGGGCAGGTGGCTAGGCTACCTCTACTAGAACAGTGTAGGGGGGCAGGTGGCTAGGCTAGGCTACCTCTACTAGAACAGTGTAGGGGGGCAGGTGGCTAGGCTACCTCTACTAGAACAGTGTAGGGGGGCAGGTGGCTAGGCTAGGCTACCTCTACTAGAACAGTGTAGGGGGCAGGTGGCTAGGCTACCTCTAATAGAACAGTGTAGGGGGGCAGGTGGCTAGGCTAGGCTACCTCTACTAGAACAGTGTAGGGGGGCAGGTGGCTAGGCTAGGCTACCTCTACTAGAACAGTGTAGGGGGCTAGGCTAGGCTACCTCTACTAGAACAGTGTAGGGGGGCAGGTGGCTAGGCTAGGCTACCTCTACTAGAACAGTGTAGGGGGCTAGGCTAGGCTACCTCTACTAGAACAGTGTAGGGGGCTAGGCTAGGCTACCTCTACTAGAACAGTGTAGGGGGGCAGGTGGCTAGGCTAGGCTACCTCTACTAGAACAGTGTAGGGGGCAGGTGGCTAGGCTACCTCTACTAGAACAGTGTAGGGGGGCAGGTGGCTAGGCAAGGCTAAATCTACTAGAACAGTGTAGGGGGGCAGGTGGCTAGGCTACCTCTACTAGAACAGTGTAGGGGGCTAGGCTAGGCTACCTCTACTAGAACAGTGTAGGGGCTAGGCTAGGCTAGGCTACCTATACTAGAACAGTGTAGGGGGCAGGTGGCTAGGCTACCTCTACTAGAACAGTGTAGGGGGCAGGTGGCTAGGCTACCTCTACTAGAACAGTGTAGGGGGGCAGGTGGCTAGGCTACCTCTACTAGAACAGTGTAGGGGGCAGGTGGCTAGGCTACCTCTACTAGAACAGTGTAGGGGGGCAGGTGGCTAGGCTAGGCTACCTCTACTAGAACAGTGTAGGGGGGCAGGTGGCTAGGCTAGGCTACCTCTACTAGAACAGTGTAGGGGGGCAGGTGGCTAGGCTAGGCTACCTCTACTAGAACAGTGTAGGGGGGCAGGTGGCTAGGCTAGGCTACCTCTACTAGAACAGTGTAGGGGGGCAGGTGGCTAGGCTACCTCTACTAGAACAGTGTAGGGGGGCAGGTGGCTAGGCTAGGCTACCTCTACTAGAACAGTGTAGGGGGGCAGGTGGCTAGGCTAGGCTACCTCTACTAGAACAGTGTAGGGGGGCAGGTGGCTAGGCTACCTCTACTAGAACAGTGTAGGGGGGCAGGTGGCTAGGCTACCTCTACTAGAACAGTGTAGGGGGGCAGGTGGCTAGGCTAGGCTACCTCTACTAGAACAGTGTAGGGGGGCAGGTGGCTAGGCTACCTCTACTAGAACAGTGTAGGGGGGCAGGTGGCTAGGCTAGGCTACCTCTACTAGAACAGTGTAGGGGGCAGGTGGCTAGGCTAGGCTACCTCTACTAGAACAGTGTAGGGGGGCAGGTGGCTAGGCTAGGCTACCTCTACTAGAACAGTGTAGGGGCTAGGCTAGGCTACCTATACTAGAACAGTGTAGGGGCTAGGCTAGGCTACCTATACTAGAACAGTGTAGGGGCTAGGCTAGGCTAGGCTACCTCTACTAGAACAGTGTAGGGGCTAGGCTAGGCTAGGCTACCTATACTAGAACAGTGTAGGGGCTAGGCTAGGCTAGGCTACCTCTACTAGAACAGTGTAGGGGCTAGGCTAGGCTACCTCTACTAGAACAGTGTAGGGGGCAGGTGGCTAGGCTACCTCTACTAGAACAGTGTAGGGGGGCAGGTGGCTAGGCTAGGCTACCTCTACTAGAACAGTGTAGGGGGCAGGTGGCTAGGCTACCTCTACTAGAACAGTGTAGGGGGGCAGGTGGCTAGGCTACCTCTACTAGAACAGTGTAGGGGGGCAGGTGGCTAGGCTAGGCTACCTCTACTAGAACAGTGTAGGGGGGCAGGTGGCTAGGCTACCTCTACTAGAACAGTGTAGGGGCTAGGCTAGGCTAGGCTACCTCTACTAGAACAGTGTAGGGGGGCAGGTTGTGGAATGACGATACAGAAAATGTGCTCCGCTAGTTTCTCATCATTGTAAAGGTGGCGGTTTTAACATGTATTTCCTTATAGCTTGTAGCCAAGGCAAAGACAACGTTTGTATTCTGAAGAATGTTAATATTCATGCCCAGATCATGCTTTTGTTGTGTAAGTTGGATGTACAGAGGTTCAGTCAGTAGTTGTCATGCTTTGTGTCATGCTCTCATAGTCCCAACTTTCACCCCGCGTACAAGTACTGTAAAAAAATATATTTAAAGCGTTTAAACAACGGGCCAAAGGACTAAACTGTCTGCTAGAGATCAAGTAAAAAACAGGAATGCATGTTTTGTTAAATAAAAACATTTATTTCATGCAAGGACTTTTTAATTTACATCTTGAATTTTGAATACTTTTATTTGTGCATAATGTAAAATACATGCATTTACCTTTCCCCAATAATCCCCCAAACCCCCATACTTTTCTGTATTGGAACCTTATATTTTTTCTTTACTGAAATTGCATTACATACGACCATATAGTTCACCTGTATCTCTTTTGACATGTAATTTTCACAGGGCTTTAACAGTTAACATCAAGCACCACCACAGCAGAGACATGATCAGACAAAAGGAAACGGAAAACTTTGCCCAAAATAAAACAGGATATATTTTATTTTAGTTGCTACATATATTTTATAAGGATTAATGTTACTGATAAATAAGTCAACTAAAGACTTGTTAAAGTGTCTTCTTGACTTATACATAAGTATTGGGGCTGAAAAAACAAACACATTCCTACAGATACTCTGCATCGGTGTGTATCCTTATGTATTGTTAAACAAAATGCAAACATTTATTATTATCTCAGTGGTACGTCTATTCGTTTAAAATGTGGTATATTAATTAAAGTTAAGTTTGGTATATTAAGTTAAGTTTGGTGTACTTCGTGAAGCATTACTCTTTTGAAAGGAGGTCCCTGTATAAAATGATTTCCTAAAACCAGGGGTTGGAACCGGTTCAGGCAACAGAACCGAAAACCGGAAAATAACGGCATTTTTCAAGGTACACAATCAGAACTGGCAACAAAAGCGATCTATACTGTTCCGGAACAGAACTGTTATTTTAAAAGCTTTGGAACCGTATAATAACGTTTTTTTTTTTTACATTCCAGGCATTTTTTTCCCAGTCCCACAAAAAATGCAACAAAGTGCATATGCAAAGCCCTCATTCTGTCACTCAGAAAATTATTCCAGTGTCTGCCTGCCAGCTGAAAGTCTTTACCAGTGTGTGTGTAGGCTACCAGCCCCTCCCCCTCCCTCCAGTGTAGGCTACCAGCCCCTCCCCCTCCCTCCAGTGTAGGCTACCTGCCCCTCCCCCTCCCTCCAGTGTAGGCTACCTGCCCCTCCCCCTCCCTCCAGTGTAGGCTACCAGCCCCTCCCCCTCCCTCCAGTGTAGGCTACTTGCCCCTCCCCCTCCCTCCAGTGTAGGCTACCAGCCCCTCCCCCTCCCTCCAGTGTAGGCTACCAGCCCCTCCCCCTCCCTCCAGTGTAGGCTACCTGCCCCTCCCCCTCCATCCAGTGTAGGCTACCTGCCCCTCCCCCTCCATCCAGTGTAGGCTACTTGCCCCTCCCCCTCCCTCCAGTGTAGGCTACCTGCCCCTCCCCCTCCCTCCAGTGTAGGCTTATTGCCCCTCCCCCTCCCTCCAGTGTAGTCTAGCTGCCCCTCCCCCTCCCTCCAGTGTAGGCTACTTGCCCCTCCCCCTCCCTCCAGTGTAGGCTACCTGCCCCTCCCCCTCCCTCCAGTGTAGTCTAGCTGCCCCTCCCCCTCCCTCCAGTGTAGGCTATCAGCCCCTCCCCCTCCCTCCAGTGTAGGCTACCTGCCCCTCCCCCTCCCTCCAGTGTAGGCTAGCTGCCCCTCCCCCCTCCCTCCAGTGTAGGCTACCAGCCCCTCCCCCTCCCTCCAGTGTAGGCTACTTGCCCCTCCCCCTCCCTCCAGTGTAGGCTACTTGCCCCTCCCCCTCCCTCCAGTGTAGGCTACCAGCCCCTCCCCCTCCCTCCAGTGTAGTCTAGCTGCCCCTCCCCCTCCCTCCAAGGTAGGCTAGCTGCCCCTCCCCCTCCCTCCAGTGTAGGCTACTTGCCCCTCCCCCTCCCTCCAGTGTAGGCTACTTGCCCCTCCCCCTCCCTCCAGTGTAGGCTACCTGCCCCTCCCCCTCCCTCCAGTGTAGTCTAGCTGCCCCTCCCCCTCCCTCCAAGGTAGGCTAGCTGCCCCTCCCCCTCCCTCCAGTGTAGGCTACTTGCCCCTCCCCCTCCCTCCAGTGTAGTCTAGCTGCCCCTCCCCCTCCCTCCAGTGTAGGCTACCTGCCCCTCCCCCTCCCTCCAGTGTAGGCTACTTGCCCCTCCCCCTCCCTCCAGTGTAGGCTACCTGCCCCTCCCCCTCCCTCCAGTGTAGGCTACCTGCCCCTCCCCCTCCCTCCAGTGTAGGCTACCTGCCCCTCCCCCTCCCTCCAGTGTAGGCTACCTGCCCCTCCCCCTCCCTCCAGTGTAGGCTACCTGCCCCTCCCCCTCCCTCCAGTGTAGGCTAGGTGCCCCTCCCCCTCCCTCCAAGGTAGGCTACTTGCCCCTCCCCCTCCCTCCAGTGTAGGCTAGGTGCCCCTCCCCCTCCCTCCAGTGTAGGCTACTTGCCCCTCCCCCCTCCAGTGTAGGCTACCTGCCCCCTCCCCCTCCCTCCAGTGTAGGCTACTTGCCCCTCCCCCCTCCAGTGTAGGCTACCTGCCCCTCCCCCTCCCTCCAGTGTAGGCTACCTGCCCCTCCCCCTCCCTCCAGTGTAGGCTACCAGCCCCTCCCCCTCCCTCCAGTGTAGGCTACTTGCCCCTCCCCCCTCCAGTGTAGGCTACCTGCCCCTCCCCCTCCCTCCAGTGTAGGCTACCTGCCCCTCCCCCTCCCTCCAGTGTAGGCTACCAGCCCCTCCCCCTCCCTCCAGTGTAGGCTACTTGCCCCTCCCCCCTCCAGTGTAGGCTACCTGCCCCCTCCCCCTCCCTCCAGTGTAGGCTACCTGCCCCCTCCCCCTCCCTCCAGTGTAGGCTACCTGCCCCGCCCCCTCCCTCCAGTGTAGGCTACCTGCCCCTCCCCCTCCCTCCAGTGTAGGCTACCAGCCCCTCCCCCTCCCTCCAGTGTAGGCTACCTGCCCCTCCCCCTCCCTCCAGTGTAGGCTACCTGCCCCTCCCCCTCCCTCCAGTGTAGGCTACCTGCCCCTCCCCCTCCCTCCAGTGTAGGCTACTTGCCCCTCCCCCTCCCTCCAGTGTAGGCTACTTGCCCCTCCCCCTCCCTCCAGTGTAGGCTACCAGCCCCTCCCCCTCCCTCCAGTGTAGGCTACTTGCCCCTCCCCCTCCCTCCAGTGTAGGCTACTTGCCCCTCCCCCTCCCTCCAGTGTAGGCTACTTGCCCCTCCCCCTCCCTCCAGTGTAGGCTACCAGCCCCTCCCCCTCCCTCCAGTGTAGGCTACTTGCCCCTCCCCCTCCCTCCAGTGTAGGCTACCAGCCCCTCCCCCTCCCTCCAGTGTAGGCTACTTGCCCCTCCCCCTCCCCCCAGTGTAGGCTACCTGCCCCTCCCCCTCCCTCCAGTGTAGGCTACTTGCCCCTCCCCCTCCCTCCAGTGTAGGCTACTTGCCCCTCCCCCTCCCTCCAGTGTAGGCTACCAGCCCCTCCCCCTCCCTCCAGTGTAGGCTACTTGCCCCTCCCCCTCCCTCCAGTGTAGGCTACTTGCCCCTCCCCCTCCCTCCAGTGTAGGCTACTTGCCCCTCCCCCTCCCTCCAGTGTAGGCTACCAGCCCCTCCCCCTCCTCCAGTGTAGGCTACTTGCCCCTCCCCCTCCCTCCAGTGTAGGCTACCAGCCCCTCCCCCTCCCTCCAGTGTAGGCTACTTGCCCCTCCTCCCTCCCCAGTGTAGGCTACCTGCCCCTCCCCCTCCCTCCAGTGTAGGCTACTTGCCCCTCCCCCTCCCTCCAGTGTAGGCTACCAGCCCCTCCCCCTCCCTCCAGTGTAGGCTACTTGCCCCTCCCCCTCCCCCCAGTGTAGGCTACCTGCCCCTCCCCCTCCCTCCAGTGTAGGCTACCTGCCCCTCCCCCTCCCTCCAGTGTAGGCTACTTGCCCCTCCCCCTCCCTCCAGTGTAGGCTACCTGCCCCTCCCCCTCCCTCCAGTGTAGGCTACCAGCCCCTCCCCCTCCCTCCAGTGTAGGCTACTTGCCCCTCCCCCTCCCCCCAGTGTAGGCTACCTGCCCCTCCCCCTCCCTCCAGTGTAGGCTACCTGCCCCTCCCCCTCCCTCCAGTGTAGGCTACTTGCCCCTCCCCCTCCCTCCAGTGTAGGCTACTTGCCCCTCCCCCTCCCTCCAGTGTAGGCTACCTGCCCCTCCCCCTCCCTCCAGTGTAGGCTACCTGCCCCTCCCCCCCCCTCCAGTGTAGGCTACCAGCCCTCCCCTCCCTCCAGTGTAGGCTACCTGCCCCTCCCCCTCCCTCCAGTGTAGGCTACCTGCCCCTCCCCCTCCCTCCAGTGTAAGCTACTTGCCCCTCCCCCTCCCTCCAGTGTAGGCTACTTGCCCCTCCCCCTCCCTCCAGTGTAGGCTACCTGCCCCTCCCCCTCCCTCCAGTGTAGGCTACCTGCCCCTCCCCCCCCTCCAGTGTAGGCTACCAGCCCCTCCCCCTCCCTCCAGTGTAGGCTACTTGCCCCTCCCCTCCCTCCAGTGTAGGCTACCTGCCCCTCCCCCTCCTCCAGTGTAGGCTACCTGCCCCTCCCCCTCCCTCCAGTGTAGGCTACCAGCCCCTCCCCCTCCCTCCAGTGTAGGCTACCAGCCCCTCCCCCTCCCTCCAGTGTAGGCTACTTGCCCCTCCCCCTCCCCCCAGTGTAGGCTACCTGCCCCTCCCCCTCCCTCCAGTGTAGGCTACTTGCCCCTCCCCTCCCTCCAGTGTAGGCTACCAGCCCCTCCCCCTCCTCCAGTGTAGGCTACTTGCCCCTCCCCCTCCCCCCAGTGTAGGCTACCTGCCCCTCCCCCTCCCTCCAGTGTAGGCTACTTGCCCCTCCCCCTCCCTCCAGTGTAGGCTACCAGCCCCTCCCCCTCCCTCCAGTGTAGGCTACTTGCCCCTCCCCCTCCCCCCAGTGTAGGCTACCTGCCCCTCCCCCTCCCTCCAGTGTAGGCTACCTGCCCCTCCCCCTCCCTCCAGTGTAGGCTACTTGCCCCTCCCCCTCCCTCCAGTGTAGGCTACTTGCCCCTCCCCCTCCCTCCAGTGTAGGCTACCTGCCCCTCCCCCTCCCTCCAGTGTAGGCTACCTGCCCCTCCCCCCCCCTCCAGTGTAGGCTACCAGCCCCTCCCCCTCCCTCCAGTGTAGGCTACTTGCCCCTCCCCCTCCCTCCAGTGTAGGCTACCTGCCCCTCCCCCTCCCTCCAGTGTAGGCTACCAGCCCCTCCCCCTCCCTCCAGTGTAGGCTACCTGCCCCTCCCCCTCCCTCCAGTGTAGGCTACCTGCCCCTCCCCCTCCCTCCAGTGTAGGCTACTTGCCCCTCCCCCTCCAGTGTAGGCTACCAGCCCCTCCCCCTCCCTCCAGTGTAGGCTACCTGCCCTCCCCCCTCCAGTGTAGGCTACTGCCCCTCCCCCTCCCTCCAGTGTAGGCTACTTGCCCCTCCCCCTCCCTCCAGTGTAGGCTACTTGCCCCTCCCCCTCCCTCCAGTGTAGGCTACCTGCCCCTCCCCCTCCCTCCAGTGTAGGCTACCTGCCCCTCCCCCTCCCTCCAGTGTAGGCTACTTGCCCCTCCCCCTCCCTCCAGTGTAGGCTACCAGCCCCTCCCCCTCCCTCCAGTGTAGGCTACTTGCCCCTCCCCCTCCCTCCAGTGTAGGCTACTTGCCCCTCCCCCTCCCTCCAGTGTAGGCTACTTGCCCCTCCCCCTCCCTCCAGTGTAGGCTACCAGCCCCTCCCCCTCCCTCCAGTGTAGGCTACCTGCCCCTCCCCCTCCCTCCAGTGTAGGCTACCTGCCCCTCCCCCTCCCTCCAGTGTAGGCTACTTGCCCCTCCCCCTCCCTCCAGTGTAGGCTACTTGCCCCTCCCCCTCCCTCCAGTGTAGGCTACCAGCCCCTCCCCCTCCCTCCAGTGTAGTCTACCTGCCCCTCCCCCTCCCTCTGAAGCATGTATAGTCTACTGTAGCTACTGACGTTACAGGCGTGATTCAGAAATTAGGGAGAGAGATTTTTAGTTAAGAGAACAGTGGATTAACTTTTTCAATGCTAGTTAAAGATACAATAATCCACGTTTCACATTGGATTTATTAACTACAAAAAGGTAAAGCCCCCCTACAGACTGTACACTTTTAGCCGTTCTATGTCACGATTTTGCCATCTCAGACAAAATGTTTACGTCTTGGGCAAATTCCTAGGTCTTAAACGATTGTCGGACGTCTTGGCCCGTACAGGGTCTAGACCTGCCGATTAAGTACCACCACTTGCGGGTCATAGGGTCCAATCCCGGTGACTGACCAATAGGAACACAGCCGGCACTGAGTATGCGCACAATTAATCAGATTAATATAATAGTTTGATTTAAGCGTTTACATCCTTTGCCAGAAGCATGGTCGGTGTGTTTACATGACATCTGAAATCAAGATTACGTGATGGGATTTTGATGAATACACAAAATCACCAATCCCCAAAAACAAAAAGATTCTAACACACCGACCATGTTATTTCGGGGAAGCCTATTTGATTCTGAGTTCGGACATATGAAGTCTGTATGTGAAAACTATTTTCAGTTTTTCAGAACTCACTCATAAGCATGGAGAGAGGCTTGCACTGCTGGTGTTGTCTTAAGGTCAGATCGAATACATCGTCTGAAGTAGCCTAGCAAGCCAATCGCAGAATGTGACGACAGAACTGAAGCAAATCGTACCATCTGGCCAGGTTGATATCAAGATTTTAATTTGGTAACATCACAGAGTGTGACGTGATAATCGCAAAAGACTGAATCCGACATACAGTCTGCAAAGGCCTTAAGACGTGTTTTTATTTGAATTCTGGTGGCACTCGCTGTTTTCACAAAACGCTTGTTAGCTAGTTCAGAATGAAACAATTGGACAATAATTTTTGGTTCCAACCCCTGCCTAAACCATTCAGTAAGTAAACAATACCTGAATTTGGGAAGAAAAAGTGTCAGCTACATAAAACGTTTCTGCTAAGAGTCTCTTGCTGTGGAATAAGCCGCCTGCCCTCCCTCCAGTGTAAATGTGCATATTAAAAGTTAGTAGAAGCTTTTAAAAGAAAACAATGTTTTTCTTCCATGTGATAGATAGCTTCTCTGTTGAACATATCTCATGCAACACATGGCAAAATGAAATCACAGTTTAGTTTCTGTTGACATCAAAATATCATCACTAGTATCAGAAGAATCGTCAATCATTTCCTCATCATTCTAGATTCCAGATTTTTTTATTTATCTGTACTGCCGCTCTCAAAGTTGATCAAGTCTTTGTCAAGTCTCATCATACACGTCATTTATTTAGAACGTCTCCACTTTTGCAACAAATAATACTTAATGGGGAGATACTCAACAACTGGTTTTGCATCCCAAATGGCACCCTATTCCCTATAAAATGCACAGCATTTGACCAGGGCCTTTTTAGAGCTCTGATCAAAAGTAGTGCACTATGTAGGGAATAGGGTTTCGTTTGGGACACCTCCAAACAGCCGGGAGCTGTGCACTCCAATAAGTTAAACCATAGCTTCGGCAATCATAAACATTGTCAAGCAGGAGTTAACTACATCTTATGAAATTGTCTTTCTTTCA
>NC_139996.1:3600532-3650868 GCF_964263955.1 Coregonus lavaretus
GGTCGCTGGTTCTAATCCCCGAACCGACTAGGTGAAAAATCTGTCGATGTGCCCTTGAGCAAGGCACTTAACCCTATTTGCTCCTGTAAGTCGCTCTGGATAAGAGCGTCTGCTAAATGACCAATTATTTATTATATTCAATCCGTATCGCTGAAGCGTTACAGATTTTGTGATAGAAATGTGAAGGTCATTGCAGATTGAGCCAACATATGCAGCGTTTACCGTGAATGCCGTCTCCACCAATGCGGGAACCTTGCCTTTAAATTTCAATTGGGGCTTTAGCGCTGAATTTCCACGATACAGATTGAATAGAGCCCTTGTTTTGGGAACCGTTATTTAAATATGGAGACAAATTAGAGAGAAGAAAAAGGAACAAGGAAGGACAGCAGGAAGAAAGGACAGCAGGAAGAAGGGACAGCAGGAAGAAAGGACAGCAGGAGGAAGGGACAGCAGGAAGAAAGGACAGCAGGAAGAAGGGACAGCAGGAAGAAGGAACAGCAGGAAGAAAGGACAGCAGGAAGAAGGGACAGCAAGAAGAAGGGACAGCAGGAAGAAGGGACAGCAGGAAGAAAGGACAGCAGGAAGAAAGCAGGAAGAAGGGACAGCAGGAAGAAGGGACAGCAGGAAGAAGGGACAGCAGGAAGAAGGGACAACAGGAAAGAAAGGACTGCAGGGAAGAAAGGACAGCAGGAAGAAGGGACAGCAGGAAGAAGGGACAGCAGGAAGAAGGGACAGCAGGAAGAAAGGACAGAAGGAAGAAAGGACAGCAGGAAGAAAGGACAGCAGGAAGAAAGGACAGCAGGAAGAAGGGACAGCAGGAAGAAAAGGACAGCAGGAAGAAGGGACAGAGTGAAACTAAATCTGTGAAGAAAGGAAGAAAAAAGTGGAGAGGAGAGAGCAGTGGAAAGGAGAGAGCGGTGGAGAAGAGAGCAGTAGAGAGGAGAGAGGAGGAGAGAGGAGGAGAGAGGAGAGGAGAGGAGAGGAGAGAGGAGAGAGCAGTAGAGAGGAGAGAGCAGTAGAGAGGAGAGGAGAGGAGAGGAGAGGAGAGGAGAGGAGAGGAGAGGAGAGGAGAGGAGAGGAGAGGAGAGGAGAGGAGAGGAGAGGAGAGGAGAGGAGAGGAGAGGAGAGGAGAGGAGAGGAGAGGAGAGGAGAGGAGAGGAGAGGAGAGAGCAGTAGAGAGGAGAGAGCAGTAGAGAGGAGAGAGCAGTAGAGAGGAGGAGAGAGGAGAGAGGAGGAGAGGGGAGGAGAGAGCAGAGGAGAGGGGAGGAGAGGAGAGGAGAGGGCAGTGGAGAGGAGAGTGGAGAGGAGAGGAGAGAGCAGTGGAGAGGAGAGAGCAGTAGAGAGGAGAGAGCAGTGGAGAGGAGAGGAGAGGAGAGGAGAGGAGAGGAGAGAGCAGAGGAGAGGAGAGGGCAGAGGAGAGGAGAGGGCAGTGAAGAGGAGAGGGCAGTGGAGAGGAGAGGAGAGGAGAGGAGAGGAGAGGAGAGGAGAGGAGAGGAGAGGAGAGGAGAGGAGAGGAGAGGAGAGGAGAGGAGAGGAGAGGAGAGGAGAGGAGAGGAGAGGAGAGGAGAGGAGAGGAGAGAGGGAGAGAGAGGAAGGAGAGAGCAGTGGAGAGGAGAGGAGAGGAGAGGAGAGAGCAGTAGAGAGGAGAGAGGAGGAGAGAGCAGTGGAGAGGAGAGAGGAGGAGAGAGGAGGGAGAGGAGAGGAGAGGGCAGTGGAGAGGAGAGGGCAGTGGAGAGGAGAGGGCAGTGGAGAGGAGAGAGCAGTAGAGAGGAGAGGAGAGGAGAGGAGAGGAGAGGAGAGGAGAGGAGAGGAGAGGAGAGGAGAGGAGAGGAGAGGAGAGGAGAGGAGAGGAGAGGAGAGGAGAGGAGAGGAGAGAGCAGTAGAGAGGAGAGAGCAGTGGAGAGGAGAGAGGAGAGAGGAGAGAGGAGAGAGCAGTAGAGAGGAGAGAAGAGGAGAGAGGAGAGAGCAGTGGAGAGGAGAGAGCAGTAGAGAGGAGAGGAGAGGAGAGGAGAGGAGAGGAGAGGAGAGGAGAGGAGAGGAGAGGAGAGGAGAGGAGAGGAGAGGAGAGGAGAGGAGAGGAGAGGAGAGGAGAGGAGAGGAGAGAGCAGTGGAGAGGAGAGAGCAGTGGAGAGGAGAGAGCAGTAGAGAGGAGAGAGGAGGAGAGAGCAGTGGAGAGGAGAGGAGAGGAGAGGAGAGAGGAGAGGAGAGAGGAGAGGAGAGGAGAGGAGAGGAGAGGAGAGGAGAGGAGAGGAGAGGAGAGGAGAGGAGAGGAGAGGAGAGGAGAGGAGAGGAGAGGAGAGGAGAGGAGAGGAGAGGGAGAGGAGAGCAGTGGAGAGGAGAGAGCAGTAGAGAGGAGAGGGAGGAGAGAGCAGTGGAGAGGAGAGGAGAGGAGAGGAGAGGAGAGGAGAGGAGAGGAGAGGAGAGGAGAGGAGAGGAGAGGAGAGGAGAGGAGAGGAGAGGAGAGGAGAGGAGAGGAGAGGAGAGGAGAGGAGAGGAGAGGAGAGAGCAGTGGAGAGGAGAGAGTAAGTCACATAGTGATAGGATGAGTCCAGAAACAACCCCTAGCCACTTGTGGAGATCTGAGAGGATTGGAGAGGCTTAAGCCATATGGTGAGAACTCCACCTTGCCCTCTGATAGGCTAGATGAAGCTGTCACCATATTGCCTACACCTATCCTATCCAATCAGATCTCCACAAGTGGCTAGTGGGTAGGGGCTAGCGCTAGGGGTTGAGTGTGGACAAGCCCAAAGTCTCCTAGTGAACCATAATGGAGTTCAGAGAATGGATGGGATGGGGGAGTGTGAGTGCTGGATGAGACAGGATGGACTGCAGGGCAGGGCGGAAATGCAGGAGGACGACACTCCAGAGGTGTCATGGCCGCCCAGGCCGCTCACGCTCATGCCAGACATGCTGTTTAGGGCGCTCCAAGGCTTGTAATAACCTTCAGTTGGAAAACAGAGAGCGTTTTTAGTACAGTACAGCGCATGGCATTTTGAGTACAGTCACTGCAGAGCGTTTTGAGTACAGTACACTGCAGTGTGTTTTGGGTACAGTACACTGCAATGTGTTTTAAGCACACTGCATAGTGTTTTGAGTACAGTACACTGCTGAGTGTTGAGTACACTGCAGTGTTTTGAGTACACTACAGAGTGGTTTGAGTACAGTACACTGCTGAGTGTTGAGTGCACTGTAGTGTTTTGAGTACACTGCAGAGTGTTTTGAGTACAGTACACTGCAGAGTGTTTTGAGTACACTGCAGAGTGTTTTGAGTACAGTACACTGCAGAGTGTTTTGAGTACACTGCAGAGTGTTTTGAGTACAGTACACTGCAGAGTGTTTTGAGTACAGAACAAGACAATACCATGCAGCAGCTGGATGATGGACCCATGTCAGCATTGTCTGTCTCTGTATGTCGTTGTATTTCTTACAGCCTGTTGCTTTCTTGTTTTTGTTTTCTCCAAACACAAATGTCAACAGACTTCAGTGAGGTTAACAACACTGGTATTCTCCATGCATTGAGTGCATCAGATGTAGCAGTAGCTAGTTCAACAGCATGCATGCACAGGGTGGTACTGGAATGGTTTAGAGGAGCAGACATGTTGACATTCAACTAGGCCACCTGAGTGGGGAACACATTGTTGGTAGCTACAGTATATTGGAGAATATGTTGGCAGTGAACTACAGTATATTGGAGAATATGTTGGCAGTGAACTACAGTATATTGGAGAATATGTTGGCAGTGAACTACAGAATATTGGAGAATATGTTGGCAGTGAACCACAGAATATTGGAGAATATGTTGGCAGTGAACTACAGTATATTGGAGAATATGTTGGCAGTGAACTACAGAATATTGGAGAATATGTTGGCCGTGAACTACAGAATATTGGAGAATATGTTGGCAGTGAACTACAGTATATTGGAGAATATGTTGGCAGTGAACTACAGAATATTGGAGAATATGTTGGCAGTGAACTACAGTATATTGGAGAATATGTTGGCAGTGAACTACAGTATATTGGAGAATATGTTGGCCGTGAACTACAGAATATTGGAGAATATGTTGGCAGTGAACTACAGTATATTGGAGAATATGTTGGCAGTGAACTACAGTATATTGGAGAATATGTTGGCAGTGAACTACAGTATATTGGAGAATATGTTGGCAGTGAACTACAGTATATTGGAGAATATGTTGGCAGCGAACTACAGAATATTGGAGAATATGTTGGCAGTGAACTACAGTATATTGGAGAATATGTTGGCAGTGAACTACAGTATATTGGAGAATATGTTGGCAGTGAACTACAGTATATTGGAGAATATGTTGGCCGTGAAATACAGTATATTGGAGAATATGTTGGCAGTGAACTACAGTATATTGGAGAATATCTTGGCAGTGAACTACAGTATATTGGAGAATATCTTGGGAGTGAACTACAGTATATTGGAGAATATGTTGGCAGTGAACTACAGTATATTGGAGAATATGTTGGCAGTGAACTACAGTATATTGGAGAATATGTTGGCAGTGAACTACAGTATATTGGAGAATATGTTGGCCGTGAACTACAGTATATTGGAGAATATGTTGGCAGTGAACTACAGAATATTGGAGAATATGTTGGCAGTGAACTACAGAATATTGGAGAATATGTTGGCAGTGAACTACAGAATATTGGAGAATATGTTGGCCGTGAACTACAGAATATTGGAGAATATGTTGGCAGTGAACTACAGTATATTGGAGAATATGTTGGCAGTGAACTACAGAATATTGGAGAATATGTTGGCAGTGAACTACAGAATATTGGAGAATATGTTGGCAGTGAACTACAGTATATTGGAGAATATGTTGGCAGTGAACTACAGAATAATGAAGAATATGTTGGCCGTGAACTACAGAATATTGGAGAATATGTTGGCAGTGAACTACAGTATATTGGAGAATATGTTGGCAGTGAACTACAGTATATTGGAGAATATGTTGGCAGTGAACTACAGTATATTGGAGAATATGCTGGCCGTGAACTACAGTATATTGGAGAATATGTTGGCAGTGAACTACAGTATATTGGAGAATATGTTGGCAGTGAACTACAGAATATTGGAGAATATGTTGGCAGTGAACTACAGTATATTGGAGAATGTTGGCAGTGAACTACAGTATATTGGAGAATATGTTGGCAGTGAACTACAGTATATTGGAGAATATGTTGGCAGTGAACTACAGTATATTGGAGAATATGTTGGCAGTGAACTACAGTATATTGGAGAATATGTTGGCAGTGAACTACAGAATATTGGAGAATATCTTGGGAGTGAACTACAGGATATTGGAGAATATGTTGGCAGTGAACTACAGTATATTGGAGAATATGTTGGCCGTGAACTACAGTATATTGGAGAATATGTTGGCAGTGAACTACAGTATATTGGAGAATATCTTGGCAGTGAACTACAGTATATTGGAGAATATCTTGGCAGTGAACTACAGTATATTGGAGAATATGTTGGCAGTGAACTACAGTATATTGGAGAATATGTTGGCAGTGAACTACAGTATATTGGAGAATATGTTGGCAGTGAACTACAGTATATTGGAGAATATGTTGGCCGTGAACTACAGTATATTGGAGAATATGTTGGCAGTGAACTACAGAATATTGGAGAATATGTTGGCAGTGAACTACAGAATATTGGAGAATATGTTGGCCGTGAACTACAGAATATTGGAGAATATGTTGGCAGTGAACTACAGAATATTGGAGAATATGTTGGCAGTGAACTACAGTATATTGGAGAATATGTTGGCAGTGAACTACAGTATATTGGAGAATATGTTGGCAGTGAACTACAGTATATTGGAGAATATGTTGGCAGTGAACTACAGAATATTGGAGAATATTTTGGCAGTGAACTACAGTATATTGGAGAATATGTTGGCAGTGAACTACAGAATATTGGAGAATATGTTGGCCGTGAACTACAGAATATTGGAGAATATGTTGGCAGTGAACTACAGTATATTGGAGAATATGTTGGCAGTGAACTACAGAATATTGGAGAATATGTTGGCAGTGAACTACAGTATATTGGAGAATATGTTGGCAGTGAACTACAGTATATTGGAGAATATGTTGGCAGTGAACTACAGTATATTGGAGAATATGTTGGCAGTGAACTACAGTATATTGGAGAATATGTTGGCAGTGAACTACAGTATATTGGAGAATATGTTGGCAGTGAACTACAGTATATTGGAGAATATGTTGGCAGTGAACTACAGAATATTGGAGAATATCTTGGGAGTGAACTACAGGATATTGGAGAATATGTTGGCAGTGAACTACAGTATATTGGAGAATATCTTGGCAGTGAACTACAGTATATTGGAGAATATGTTGGCAGTGAACTACAGTATATTGGAGAATATGTTGGCAGTGAACTACAGTATATTGGAGAATATGTTGGCAGTGAACTACAGTATATTGGAGAATATGTTGGCCGTGAACTACAGTATATTGGAGAATATGTTGGCAGTGAACTACAGAATATTGGAGAATATGTTGGCAGTGAACTACAGAATATTGGAGAATATGTTGGCCGTGAACTACAGAATATTGGAGAATATGTTGGCAGTGAACTACAGTATATTGGAGAATATGTTGGCAGTGAACTACAGAATATTGGAGAATATGTTGGAAGTGAACTACAGTATATTGGAGAATATGTTGGCAGTGAACTACAGAATATTGGAGAATATGTTGGCAGTGAACTACAGTATATTGGAGAATATGTTGGCAGTGAACTACAGTATATTGGAGAATATGTTGGCAGTGAACTACAGAATATTGGAGAATATGTTGGCAGTGAACTACAGTATATTGGAGAATATGTTGGCCGTGAACTACAGTATATTGGAGAATATGTTGGCAGTGAAGTACAGTATATTGGAGAATATGTTGGCAGTGAACTACAGTATATTGGAGAATATGTTGGCCGTGAACTACAGAATATTGGAGAATATGTTGGCAGTGAACTACAGTATATTGGAGAATATGTTGGCAGTGAACTACAGTATATTGGAGAATATGTTGGCAGTGAACTACAATATATTGGAGAATATGTTGGCCGTGAACTACAGAATATTGGAGAATATGTTGGCCGTGAACTACAGAATATTGGAGAATATGTTGGCAGTGAACTACAGTATATTGGAGAATATGTTGGCAGTGAACTACAGAATATTGGAGAATATGTTGGCAGTGAACTACAAAATATTGGAGAATATGTTGGCAGTGAACTACAGTATATTGGAGAATATGTTGGCAGTGAACTACAGAATATTGGAGAATATGTTGGCCGTGAACTACAGAATATTGGAGAATATGTTGGCAGTGAACTACAGTATATTGGAGAATATGTTGGCAGTGAACTACAGAATATTGGAGAATATGTTGGCAGTGAACTACAGTATATTGGAGAATATGTTGGCCGTGAACTACAGTATATTGGAGAATATGTTGGCAGTGAACTACAGTATATTGGAGAATATGTTGGCAGTGAACGACAGAATATTGGAGAATATGTTGGCAGTGAACTACAGTATATTGGAGAATATGTTGGCAGTGAACTACAGTATATTGGAGAATATGTTGGCAGTGAACTACAGTATATTGGAGAATATGTTGGCAGTGAACTACAGTATATTGGAGAATATGTTGGCAGTGAACTACAGTATATTGGAGAATATGTTGGCAGTGAACTACAGTATATTGGAGAATATGTTGGCAGTGAACTACAGAATATTGGAGAATATGTTGGCAGTGAACTACAGAATATTGGAGAATATGTTGGCAGTGAACTACAGAATATTGGAGAATATGTTGGCAGTGAACTACAGAATATTGGAGAATATGTTGGCAGTGAACTACAGAATATTGGAGAATATGTTGGCAGTGAACTACAGTATATTGGAGAATATGTTGGCAGTGAACTACAGTATATTGGAGAATATGTTGGCCGTGAACTACAGTATATTGGAGAATATGTTGGCAGTGAACTACAGTATATTGGAGAATATGTTGGCAGTGAACTACAGAATATTGGAGAATATGTTGGCAGTGAACTACAGAATATTGGAGAATATGTTGGCAGTGAACTACAGTATATTGGAGAATATGTTGGCCGTGAACTACAGTATATTGGAGAATATGTTGGCAGTGAACTGCAGTATATTGGAGAATATGTTGGCCGTCTGCTACACTTTATTACGATTCTCCCTGTAGGCTTTGGGATTATGTCCCGTGTTCCATTTAACTAAGAGCCAAGGGCTGAATCCCCCAACTCTAGAAACTGAATGCCAACTTGAGGTTTTGCATAAATTAGGCATCGATGGCAATTGATTTGTTAGGTCACTGTTGGATCCAGCGCCAATAGAACAATGGCTTTGTGCTTGTAGATACCAGTTAAAATACAGACTGGAATAGAGTTGGTGTAGTCATGAATGATAAAAAAAAAAAGACAGACATTTAGAAGTATAATCATTGTTTATAGTGTTTGTTGTTTTCCAAATTTAGGGTTGGGCTTTTCATTTCACTCTGTCATGAGGCACCTTCACATAGCCCGTCATAAGCCATAGCCCCTCATAAGCCATAGGACTTCATAAGCCATAGGACTTCATAAGCCATAGGACTTCATAAGACATAGGACTTCATAAGCCATAGGACTTCATAAGACATAGGACTTCATATAAGCCATAGGACTTCATAAGCCATATGACTTCATAAGCCATAGGACTTCATAAGCCATAGGACTTCATAAGACATAGTACTTCATATAAGCCATAGGACTTCATAAGCCATATGACTTCATAAGCCATAGGACTTCATAAGCCATAGGACTTCATAAGACATAGGACTTCATAAGCCATAGGACTTCATAAGACATAGGACTTCATATAAGCCATAGGACTTCATAAGCCATATGACTTCATAAGCCATAGGACTTCATAAGACATAGGACTTCAAAAGCCATAGGACTTCATAAGCCTTTGTAAGCTATACTCTATTAGTGTTGTGCTCCATCACCACACTAATTACACCCATCAGCAAGAACGGGCATGCATCATAATGCTCATGACCAGCAGATTCCTAATCATCAGCAGGGTTCATCATGATTAGCATCAGTAGAACAAACATACATGATACAGCCAGTAAAACACAAACAAAACATACATCAACACTTTTTTCACAAGCACATTGTATTTCATATAAAAACATCTCAAATTGGTTGTCTTCCTTGTATAAAATATGGGAGGTATATTATGTATGGTGTGTATATATATTTGTATATACACCTACTCATTCAAGGGTTTTTCTTTATTTTTACAATTTTTTTTACATTGTAGAATAATAGTGAAGACATCAAAACTATGAAATAACACATATGGAATCATGTAGTAACCAAAAAAGTGTTAAACAAATCAAAATATATTTTATATTTGAGATTATTCAAATTGCCACCCTTTGCCTTGATGACAGCTTTGCACACTCTTGGCATTCTCTCAACCAGCTTCACTTGGAATGCTTTTCCAACAGTCTTGAAGGAGTTCCCACATATGCTGAGCACTTGTTGGCTGCTTTTCCTTCACTCTGCCGACCGACTGATCCCAAACCATCTCAATTGGGTTGAGGTCGGGGGATTGTGGAAGCCAGGTCATCTGATGCAGCACTCCATCACTCTCCTTCTTGGTAAAATAGCCTTTACACAACCTGGAGGTGTGTTGGGACATTGTCCTGTTGAAAAACAAATGATTATCCCACTAAGCCCAAACCAGATGGGATGGCATATCGCTGCAGAATGTTGTGGTAGCGATGCTGGTTAAGTGTGCCTTGAATTATAAATAAATCACTGACAGTGTCACCAGCAAAGAACCCCCACACCATCACACCTCCTCCTCCATGCTTCACGGTGGTAACCATACATGCGAAAATCATCCGTTCACCTACTCTGCATCTCACAAAAATCTCAAATTTGGACTCATCAGACCAAAGGACAGATTTCCACCGGTCTAATGTCCATTGCTCGTGTTTCTTGGCCCAAGCAAGTCTCTTCTTATTATTGGTGTCCTTTAGTAGTGGTTTCTTTGCAGTAATTTGACCATGAAGGCCTGATTCACGCAGTCCCCTCTGAATAGTTGATGTTGAGATGTGTCTGTTACTTGAACTCTGTGAAGCATTTATTTGGGCTGCAATTTCTGAGGCTGGTAACTCTAATGAACTTATCCTCTGCAGCAAAGGTAACTCTGGGTCTTCCTTCCCTGTGGCGGTCCTCATGAGAGCCAGTTTCATTATAGTGATTGATGGTTTTTGCGACTGCACTTGAAGAAACGTTCAAAGTTCTTGAAATGTTCTGGATTGACTGATCTTCATGTCTTAAAGTAATGATGGACTGTCGTTTCTCTATGTTTATTTGAGCTGTTCTTGCCATAATATGGACTTGGTCTTTTACCAAATAGGGCTATCTTCTGTATAAAACCCCTACCTTGTCACATCACAACTGATTGGCTCAAACTCGTTAAGAAGGAAAGAAATTCCACAAATGAACTTTTAACAAGGCACACCTGTTAATTAAAATGCATTCCAGGTGACTTCCTCATGAAGCTGGTTGAGAGAATGCCAAGAGTGTGCAAAGCTGTCATCAAGGTAAAGGGTGGCTACTTTGAAGAATCTCAAATATAAAATATATTTTGATCTGTTTAACACTTTTTTTGGTTACTACATGATTTCATATGTGTTATTTCATAGTTTTGATGTCTTCACTATTATTCTACAATGTAGATTTTTTTATTTATTTTTTAAGAAAAACCCTGGAATGAGCAGGTGTGTCCAAATTTCTGACTGTTACTGTATATATATATATATATTATAGATGGGGTTGTTCTTACAGAACAGATTAGGATTATATCCAATACTGTTTCAGTCAGTGTGAACTATAGGATTATATACAATACTGTAGTTTTAGACAAGACTGACTTTATGACCAAAATGATCCTATTTACACTTTGTAGTACATTTTGACACTAGAATAAATGTTTCTGACTCATATCGATGCCACATAGGCCGTTTTAAACCAGAGAAGTTGGTTCTAAGGGGTAGTTGACCTTTAAAAGGGAAAGGATCATTGGATTATGTCTGATTACTTCTTACAGTATTTCTCTCTGCATCCCAAATGGCACCCTATCCCATACGTAGTGCGTTACTTTAGGGCCCTGATCAACAGTAGTGCGCTGTAAAGGGAACAGGGTACCATTTGGGATGCAAGACTTGTCCCTTTACACCGTTTCAATCTGATGATGTCATGGGCTCTCCAGTAATGGCCACTAATGTCCTGACCTTCATTTTTTTTGCAGAAGTATTTTTTAGAACTCAGACTTTCGTAGATTAGTCTTTAAAAAAAAAACTGTTAAGCTCCAAAATTTATTTTCCCAAAAAATGTTATGCTTCATTTTTTTACTTGATTTACTACATTGTTTTTCAATGGGAAAAGTTTCCGAACTGGCTGGATCTGGAGGGCGTCTTTAATGACACATCATGTTCTAAGGAGTTCAGAGCTACAGTAGTTACAAATATCATCTACAAAGACGTTTCAAAACCTTGTTGCTCAAAAGAAAGACAAAACCTTTGTAAAGTGACCGCTGTCTATTGTTAGGAGGAGAGGTCAAACCAGAATGCAGATCTATAACATGTGACAGTTGGGGGGTGGGTGGGGTGGGGGGGGGGGGGGGGGGGGGGGTAGAGCAAAGGCTGGGATAACAACCTTGTGTAGGTTTCCTGGTGCGTGTGTGTGTGTGTGAGTGATGTCACCAGCATAGCCGCGAGAAGCAGGGGTGCTGAGGGTGCTGTAGTGAACCCTGATAAATCAGAATTGTACCAAATATTAAGAAAAAAATGTATGCATTTAAAGCTCAATTTTAAAGCTCAATTGGTAGAGCACGGCGCTTGTAACGCCAGGGTAGTGGGTTCGATCCCCGGGACCACCCATACGAAAAAATGTATGCGCACATGACTGTAAGTCGCTTTGGATAAAAGTGTCTGCTAAATGGCATATTATATTATATATTTTATTATAAAGTAGTGCACTGGGCCTTTACTAGTTATTTCTGTGCCCACCCCTTATAAAAAATGTGCAGCACCCCCACCCCCAAACACCTTCCCGCGGCTGTGTGTGTGTGTGTGTGTGTGTGTGTATGCGTGTGTGTGTGTGTATGTGTGTGCGTGTGTGTGTGCGTCAAATGCATGTGCACATGCACGTGTTGGACCACAGGTTGACATTGTGTACTGTATGTATGATTATGAGAAATCAAGTCGTAGGGAAAGCAACACGTTTGACAGCGGCCTGTGTTTGGCTGTTACAGTACGTAACTCTCCTCCTTCCTCCCCCTGTGTGGTTGGGCTGTGTTTGGCTGTTACTGTAGGTGTACGTACCCCTCCTGTCTCTACCCCCTGTGTGGTTGGGCCGTTCTGCAGCTGTGGTGACGAGACAACAAGGCCGTTCTCTCTCACTGGGGCTGAAGATCTCCTCTGGCGAGATGGCCTGGTCTATATGAGGACAGTCCTCGTTGGCTAGAGCTGCGTTGGCCGCCTCCCCATTCAGCTTGGAATCTTCAGACAGACACACAGGAGATTCCATAGAATTAGAATTAGAACAGGAGATTCCATAGAATTAGAATTAGAAAAGGAGATTCCATAGAAATATAATTAGAACAGGAGATTCCATAGAAATAGAATCAGAACAGGATATTCCATAGAAAAATAATTAGAACAGGAGATTCCATGGAAATATAATTAGAACAGGAGATTCCATAGAAATAGAATCAGAACAGGAGATTCCATAGAAATAGAATCAGAACAGGAGATTCCATAGAAAAAGAATTAGAACAGGAGATTCCATGGAAATATAATTAGAACAGGAGATTCCATAGAAATATAATTAGAACAGGAGATTCCATAGAAATAGAATTAGAACAGGATATTCCATAGAAATAGAATCAGAACAGGAGATTCCATAGAAAAAGAATTAGAACAGGAGATTCCATAGAAAAAGAATTAGAACAGGAGATTCCATGGAAATATAATTAGAACAGGAGATTCCATAGAAATATAATTAGAACAGGAGATTCCATTGAAATAGAATTAGAACAGGAGATTCCATAGAAATATAATTAGAACAGGAGATTCCATAGAAATAGAATCAGAACAGGAGATTCCATAGAAAAAGAATTAGAACAGGAGATTCCATGGAAATATAATTAGAACAGGAGATTCCATAGAAATAGAATCAGAACAGGAGATTCCATAGAAAAAGAATTAGAACAGGAGATTCCATGGAAATATAATTAGAACAGGAGATTCCATAGAAATAGAATCAGAACAGGAGATTCCATAGAAATAGAATCAGAACAGGATATTCCATAGAAAAAGAATTAGAACAGGAGATTCCATGGAAATATAATTAGAACAGGAGATTCCATAGAAATATAATTAGAACAGGAGATTCCATAGAAATAGAATTAGAACAGGAGATTCCATAGAAATAGAATCAGAACAGGAGATTCCATAGAAAAAGAATTAGAACAGGAGATTCCATGGAAATAGAATTAGAACAGGAGATTCCATAGAAATAGAATCAGAACAGGAGATTCCATAGAAATAGAATCAGAACAGGAGATTCCATGGAAATATAATTAGAACAGGAGATTCCATAGAAATAGAATCAGAACAGGAGATTCCATAGAAATAGAATTAGAACAGGAGATTCCATATAAATAGAATCAGAACAGGAGATTCCTTAGCAATATAATTAGAACAGGAGATTCCATGGAAATAGAATCAGAACAGGAGATTCCGTAGAAGTAGAATTAGCACAGGAGATTCCGTAGAAGTAGAATTAGAACAGGAGATTCCATAGAAATAGAATCAGAACAGGAGATTCCATAGAAATAGAATTAGAACAGGAGATTCCATAGAAGTAGAATCAGAACAGGAGATTCCGTAGAAGTAGAATTAGAACAGGAGATTCCGTAGAAGTAGAATCAGAACAGGATATTCCATAGAAATAGAATCAGAACAGGAGATTCCATAGAAAAAGAATTAGAACAGGAGATTCCATGGAAATAGAATTAGAACAGGAGATTCCATAGAAATAGAATCAGAACAGGAGATTCCATAGAAATAGAATTAGAACAGGAGATTCCATAGAAGTAGAATCAGAACAGGAGATTCCGTAGAAGTAGAATCAGAACAGGAGATTCCATAGAAAAAGAATCAGAACAGGAGATTCCATAGAAATAGAATTAGAACAGGAGATTCCATAGAAAAAGAATCAGAACAGGAGATTCCATAGAAATAGAATTAGAACAGGAGATTCCGTAGAAGTAAAATTAGAACAGGAGATTCCATAGAAATAGAATCAGAACAGGAGATTCCATAGAAATAGAATTAGAACAGGAGATTCCATAGAAATAGAATCAGAACAGGAGATTCCGTAGAAGTAGAATTAGAACAGGAGATTCCATAGAAATAGAATCAGAACAGGAGATTCCATGGAAATAGAATCAGAACAGGAGATTCCATAGAAATTGAATTAGAACAGGGGATTCCATAGAAATAGAATTAGAACAGGAGATTCCATAGAAATAGAATTAGAACAGGAGATTCCATAGAAATAGAATCAGAACAGGGGATTCCATAGAAATAGAATTAGAACAGGAGATTCCATAGAAATATAATTAGAACAGGAGATTCCATAGAAATAGAATCAGAACAGGAGATTCCATAGAAATAGAATTAGAAGACTTACAAGAGCATTAGAACATATATCTAGGAGATACAGACAACAGGGTCAAACACTCTGATCAAATAAAGAATTTGAAATGCTGCTTGTCCAATTGCCCAACGAGAGACCAGAGCAGAGTACTGCAACAATTAGATATATGGACATCCAATTCAATTCAATACAACATCATTCATTCCCTCAGAGGCTAACCTCTCTTTAATCAGTGCTGAGGTCTGGCTAAAGTTAATCATATGTGGTTTAGTAACAAACAACAACATTACCAGCTTAAAGGTGCTACACATAGGATTTTTATTTTTTATTATTGCAATTTCAGAAAATGTCCATAATATATCTACATTAATAGTGGAATGATAGTGTTTCAGAGTGTTACTTACCCGCCAGTGTTGTGATTGGCTGTGATTTTCGCCTATTGATTTCTCCCACCGGAGAGGCACCTGTTGTCAAAATGGGAAAGCTGTTTTGACTTTGTGGCTGTGTTATCTAGTGGAAATCGGGTCAAGTGACCAATGTAGAAATCGTAATTTCCTGCTTAAAAAAAATTCTACAATGTTAGCTCAAATTAAGTTTATGTGAGAAAACAACAACTGAATAGTGTAGAATCATTGTACCATCTAAATCGCTGGGAAATATCTTTTGAATAACAAAAAATATTGTTTTGCCAGCTGTTTGAAGCTGTTGGACGAAAACCGAAAGTAAAAAGGGGGGGATTTGTTTTGAATGGAGCTTAGACATGGGGGAAAAACTCTTGGTGTAGCTCCTTTCATTATCCCACTTTGAAAATCTTAGAAGATGGTGTACAAAAGCTTTATGTCATATCCTTGCACGCTTTCTGCTACATTCTGTACTGCACATATCCTTGCACGCTTCGAATCAAATATTACCGACTGTCTAAATCAATTACAATAGCACTGCTTTGGACAGTCAACCGTAGGATTTGAAGCATGCTACAGTGGGATACGTTACAGTGTGTGCAGTAGTGGTGGTGGAGATGGTGTCTGGACTCGGATGGTTGGTGGGTGTGGTGGCGGGTGCATTTTAGTATGGTACGTGGGATGACGTCGACGTGAGAAAAGTATGTTAGCCTTAAAAACATCAAACCCACTCGACTTGACGAGTAGCAGCTTAGCACCTCAGTAAGCACCTGTTAAGTTGCCTGCATTCAAATGATCAGCGCAAGTTAATGTGTGCCATGCGATTGCTAAGTGTCCAGTACTTAACTTGACGCTATATAACTTTAAATGCCTACGATAACACTGAACTCTAAGTCGCTCTTACTCTTTTGTAGTAAAATTGTAATAGTTACCACAGTAACAACATTTCTGTTATTGATGCCAAATTACTCCCAACGACAACAATCACTTAACTTCATACCTGTCCTTGGTTTATAGAATCCCCTTGCATATCTTTACATGACCTTTGGCGGCAGGTAGCTTAGTGGGTAAGAGCGTTGTGCCAGTAACCGAAAGGTCGCTGGTTCTAATCCCCGAGCCGACTAGGTGAAAAATCTGTCGATGTGCCCTTAAGCAAGGCACTTAACCCTAATTGCTCCTGTAAGTCGCTCTGGATAAGAGCGTCTGCTAAATGACTAAAATGTAAATGTAAAAAATGTAAGCCCCCTTACACATCCTATGCATCCTCATTACATCATTATTACTATAGAGGTGTGGGTGACACGGATGCAGACGCCAGACCGGCTGTGAGAGTGCTAGGAAGGCGGCAGCGAGTCATGGGCTACGTCCCGAGGGCTACATCCCAAGCTGCTAGGCATACAGCTTATTGATCCTTAAATGAGAGATTCAGTTGTTTAATCGGAAAGTGGCTGAGTCACCTGATTGAGCCACTGGGAGTAGAGGGAGGGCGTCTACAGACAAACAGTGAGACAGCAGTGAGACAGCAGTGAGACAAACAGTGAGACAGCAGTGAGACAGCAGTGAGACAAACAGTGAGACAGCAGTGAGACAAACAGTGAGACAGTAGTGAGACAGCAGTGAGACAGCAGTGAGACAGCAGTGAGACAAACAGTGAGACAGCAGTGAGACAGCAGTGAGACAAACAGTGAGACAAACAGTGAGACAAACAGTGAGACAGCAGTGAGACAGCAGCGAGACAAACAGTGAGACAGCAGTGAGACAAACAGTGAAACAAACAGAGACAAACAGTGAGACAGCTGAACAGCAGGATGTTGCAGGAGAGTTGACCACATAAATGAGAGGAGAGGAGAGGAGAGGAGAGGAGAGGAGAGGAGAGGAGAGGAGAGGAGAGGAGAGGAGAGGAGAGGAGAGGAGAGGAGAGGAGAGGAGTGGAGTGGAGAGGAGAGAGCAGTGGAGAGAGCAGTGGAGAGGAGACAGCAGTAGAGAGGAGAGGAGAGGAGAGGAGAGGAGAGGAGAGGAGAGGAGAGGAGAGGAGAGGAGAGGAGAGGAGAGGAGAGGAGAGGAGAGGAGAGGAGAGGAGAGGAGAGAGTCCTTACCTGGAAACTTTACTTCGAAGACGTCGTCGTGTGTCAGAGACATGTTTTGAGCCAGAGCCAAAACGGGGTGGACTAAGTTCGGGCTTTCAGGAAGGAGCAGTGCTTTATGGGGCGTTGGAGAAGAGTTGATGCTGGACTTACAGTAGTTGGGTGATCCTGGTTGGGGTGCTCGGGGGATATGCTTGTTCTTCTTCTTTGGTAGCTTCTGCTTCGCCATAGCCAGAGAGTAATACATTCCAAAGTTGTTGACGATCACGGGGACGGGCATGGCGATGGTCAGTACACCCGACAGGGCGCACAGTGCGCCGACAAGCATGCCCGACCACGTCTGGGGGTACATGTCGCCGTAGCCAAGGGTCGTCATGGTAACAACGGCCCACCAGAATCCGATGGGGATGTTCTTGAAGTGCGTGTGCTCGCTGGCGCGCGGGTCGGTCGGGTCTGCCCCCATCCGTTCGGCGTAGTAGATCATCGTGGCGAAGATGAGAACTCCCAGGGCGAGGAAGATGATGAGGAGGAGGAACTCATTGGTGCTAGCTCGTAACGTGTGACCCAGAACCCTCAGGCCCACGAAGTGACGGGTCAGCTTGAAGATACGCAGGATCCTGACAAACCTCACCACTCTGAGAAAACCCAAAACATCCTTAGCCGCTTTAGACGACAGCCCGCTCAGCCCGACCTCCAGGTAAAACGGTAAGATAGCCACGAAGTCGATAACGTTGAGAGCTTTCTTCATGAACTCCATCTTGTCCGGACAGAATATGACTCGCATCATGAACTCAAAGGTAAACCAGCCCACGCAGACGCCCTCGATGTAGGTGAGGTAGACCACCGTCTCCGTCTCCTGGTAGACATGCTCCACCGTCACATTATCCACCAGCTCCAGCTCGGTGCGGTTCACGATGGGGTTGAAGAACTCGTGGGTCTCCAGGCAGAAGGTGGAGATGGACACCAGGATGAAGAACAGAGAGGCCAGGGCTATCCACTGTGGAGGAGGGGAGCAGAGAAAAACAGATATAAGGAGTTCGGGAGGGGAGAGGGGAGGAGAGAGGAGAGAGGGGAGGAGAGAGAGGGGAGGAGAGAGGAGAGGAGAGAGGGGGGGAGAGGAGAGGGGAAAGGGGAGGGGAGGAGAGAGAGGGGAGGAGAGAGGAGAGGAGAGAGATGGGAGGAGAGAGGAGAGAGGGCAGGGGAGGAGAGAGGGGAGGAGAGAGAGGGGGGGAGGGGAGGGGAGGAGAGAGAGGGGAGGAGAGGAGAGAGGGGAGAGGAGGGGAAGAGAGAGGGGAGAGGGGAGAGAGGAGAGAGGGGAGGAGAGAGGGGAGGAGAGAGGGGAGAGGGGAGGAGAGAGGAGCTGGGGAGAGGGGAGGAGAGAGGAGAGAGAGGGGGAGGAGAGGGGAGGGGAGAGGAGAGAGGGGAGAGGAGAGAGGGGAGAGGGGAGAGGAGAGAGGAGAGAGAGGAGGGGAGAGGAGAGAGGGGAGGAGAGAGGGGAGAGGGGAGGAAAGAGGAGAGAGAGAGGGGAGAGGGGAGGAGAGAGGAGAGAGAGGAGGAGAGAGGGGAGGGAAGGGGAGGAGAGAGGGGAGAGGAGAGGAGAGAGTAGAGAGAGGAGGAGAGAGGGGGAGAGAGAGGAGAGGAGAGAGTAGAGAGAGTAGGAGAGAGGGGAGAGGAGGAGAGAGGAAAGGAGAGAGGGGAGGGGAGGAGAGAGGGGAGGAGAGGGGGGAGAGGGGAGGAGAGAGGAGAGAGAGGAGGAGAGAGGGGAGAGGGGAGGGAAGGGGAGGAGAGAGGGGAGAGGAGGACAGAGGGGAGAGGAAAGGAGAGAGGGGAGGGGAGGGGAGAGGGGAGGAGAGAGGGGAGAGAGGAGGAGAGAGGGGAGAGGGGAGGAGAGAGGGGAGAGGGGAGGAGAGAGGAGAGAGGGGAGGAGAGAGGAGAGAGGGGAGGAGAGAGGAGAGAGAGGAGGAGAGAGGGGAGAGGGGAAGGGAGGAGAGAGGGGAGAGGAGAGGAGAGAGAGTAGGACAGAGGGGAGAGGAGGACAGAGGGGAGAGGGAAGGAGAGAGGGGAGGGGAGGAGAGAGCTACTGACTCAACTCAACACTATACATGTCAGCTACCACAGCAAGTGAAATGACTGCAACACTTAACAAAGAGCGGCAGCCAGTTTCAGAGTGGGTAGCAAGAAATGTTAGTCCTAAATATTTCTAAAACTAAAAGCATTGTGTTTGGGACAAATCATTCACTGAACCCTAAACTTCAAATAAATCTTGTAATGAATCATGTGGAAATTGAGCAAGTTGAGGAGACTAAACTGCTTGGAGTAACCCTGGATTGTAAACTGTCATGGTCAAAACATATTGATGCAACTGTAGCTAAGATGGGGAGAGGTCTGTCCATAATAAATCTCTGCTCTGCTTTCTTAACACCACTATCAACAAGGCAGGTCCTACAGGCCCTAGTTTTGTCGCACCTGGACTACTATCCAGTCGTGTGGTAAGGTGCCACAAATTACAATTGGCCCAGAACAGAACAACACAGCTGGCCCTTAAATGTACGCTGAGAGTGTGTGTGTGTGTGTGTGTGTGTGTGGTGTGTGGTGTGTGGTGTGTGGTGTGTGTGTGTGTGTGTGTGTGTGTGTGTGTGTGTTGCTAAGTGAGAAAAGTCTGGGTATGATTGAAGTGGAGGGGATTCTTTATACTCCAGTGAGTTAATGCAACACACACACACAGCATCAGCTAAAATGAAGCCCCTGGTCTCCTGCCCCCTGAAGAACTGAAGCCCTCTTCCCCTGGTCTCCTACCCCCTGAAGAACTGAAGCCCTCTTCCCCTGGTCTCCTACCCCCTGAAGAACTGAAACCCTCTTCCCCTGGTCTCCTACCCCCTGAAGAACTGAAACCCTCTTCCCCTGGTCTCCTACCCCCTGAAGAACTGAAGCCCTCTTCCCCTGGTCTCCTACCCCCTGAAGAACTGAAGCCCTCTTCCCCTGGTCTCCTACCCCCTGAAGAACTGAAGCCCTCTTCCCCTGGTCTCCTACCCCCTGAAGAACTGAAGCCCTCTTCCCCTCGTCTCCTACCCCCTGAAGAACTGAAGCCCTCTTCCCCTGGTCTCCTACCCCCTGAAGAACTGAAGCCCTCTTCCCCTGGTCTCCTACCCCTGAAGAAATGAAGCCCTCTTCCCCTGGTCTCCTACCCCTGAAGAAATGAAGCCCTCTTCCCCTGGTCTCCTACCCCTGAAGAACTGAAGCCCTCTTCCCCTCGTCTCCTACCCCCTGAAGAACTGAAGCCCTCTTCCCCTGGTCTCCTACCCCCTGAAGAACTGAAGCCCTCTTCCCCTGGTCTCCTACCCCCTGAAGAACTGAAGCCCTCTTCCCCTGGTCTCCTACCCCCTGAAGAACTGAAGCCCTCTTCCCCTGGTCTCCTACCCCCTGAAGAACTGAAACCCTCTTCCCCTGGTCTCCTACCCCCTGAAGAACTGAAGCCCTCTTCCCCTGGTCTCCTACCCCCTGAAGAACTGAAGCCCTCTTCCCCTGGTCTCCTACCCCCTGAAGAACTGAAGCCCTCTTCCCCTGGTCTCCTACCCCCTGAAGAACTGAAGCCCTCCTCCCCTGGTCTCCTACCCCCTGAAGAACTGAAACCCTCTTCCCCTGGTCTCCTACCCCCTGAAGAACTGAAGCCCTCTTCCCCTGGTCTCCTACCCCCTGAAGAACTGAAGCCCTCTTCCCCTGGTCTCCTGCCCCCTGAAGAACTGAAGCCCTCTTCCCCTGGTCTCCTACCCCCTGAAGAACTGAAGCCCTCTTCCCCTGGTCTCCTACCCCCTGAAGAACTGAAGCCCTCTTCCCCTGGTCTCCTACCCCCTGAAGAACTGAAGCCCTCTTCCCCTGGTCTCCTACCCCTGAAGAACTGAAGCCCTCTTCATTACTGTGTGTAGACTAGATTACATTTTCAGTTCTGATTAATGTGTAACTCCATGTCTCTGCTGTTTGTGTTTACAGCGAAGACCCCTCCTGTTCCCTGATTAAGAGGTGATGACCACTCCACTACCACTGTCAACTCTCTCCTGACATGAACTGAAGCCATGTCCCATGTGCCCTCATCCACTGGAGCATTGAATGTTTTCTCTCCAAGCACTGTGAGTAGCCCAGTCAATGTTATTTCATTACTGTGTTCCCAGTCAAATCCTGTCCTGCCCTCAGTGGAAGAGTTGAGCCTTTCTCCAACACCCTCCATCCACGAGCCTGTCCTGTCCTGAAGTCAAGCCTTTGAAGACATCAACCCCTGTCCTGTCCTGTCCTGTCCTGAAGTCAAGCCTCTGAAGACATCAACCCCTGTCCTGTCCTGATGTCAAGCCTCTGAAGACATCAACCCCTGTCCTGTCTTGTCCTGAAGTCAAGCCTTTGAAGACATCAACCCCTGTCCTGTCCTGATGTCAAGCCTCTGAAGACATCAACCCCTGTCCTGTCCTGTCCTGAAGTCAAGCCTTTGAAGACATCAACCCCTGTCCTGTCCTGAAGTCAAGCCTCCGAAGACATCAACCTCTGTCCTGTCCTGTCCTGAAGTCAAGCCTCTGAAGACATCAACCCCTGTCCTGTCCTGTCCTGAAGTCAAGCCTCTGAAGACATCAACCCCTGTCCTGTCCTGAAGTCAAGCCTCTGAAGACATCAACCCCTGTCCTGTCCTGTCCTGAAGTCAAGCCTCTGAAGACATCAACCCCTGTCCTGTCCTGTCCTGATGTCAAGCCTCTGAAGTCATCAACAGAGAGATCCTTGATGAAAACCTGCTCCAGAGCGCTCCGGATCTCAGACTGGGGCGAAGTTTCACCTTCCAACAGGACAACGATCCTAAGCACACAGCCAAGACAACGCAGGAGTGGCTTCGGGACAAGTCTCTGAAAGTCCTTAAGTGGCCCGGACTTGAACCCAATCTAACATCTCTGGAGAGACCTGAAAAGACGCTCCCCATCCAACCTGACAGAGGTTGAGAGGATCTGCAGAGAAGAATGGGAGAAAGACTCGAGGCTGTAATCGCTGCCAAAGGTGCTTCAACAAAGTACTGAGCAAAGGGTCTGAATACTTATGTAAATGTGATATTTCCATTTTTGCTTTGTCATTATGGGGTACTGTGTGTAGATTGATGAGTGAAAAAAAAAACAATTTAATCAATTTTAGAATAAGGCAGTAACGTAACAAAATGAGGAAAAAGACAAGGGGTCTGAATACTTTCCGACTGCACTATTAAAGTAGTGAAAACTGTGGTATCTGGTCCCATGTTACTGCAAGCCATGACTTCATCCAGCTGGTGACTCTACAAACTGGTGGAGGTATTTGCTTTTTGCTTTGATAGTTTCAGCTTATGTTGTGCCCAATATAAATGAATGATAAATTATGTATTATTCTAAATAAGAATATAATATGTTTCTGAATACTTCTAAATTAATGTGGATGCTATCATGATTACAGATATTCATGAATTAATCGCGAATAATGATGAGTGAGAAAGTTACAAGACGCACAAATATCATACCCCCAAGACATGCTAACCTTTCACCGTTACAATAACAGGGGAGGTTAGCATTTTGGGGGTGGTATGATATTTATGCCTCTGTAATTTTCTCACTCATCAATATTCACGATTAATTCATGATTATCCGTTATCATGGTAGCATCCACAATGAAGATTAATTAATTAATTATCCTTTATCATGAAGAAGTATAATTCCAAAAATGCTATATATACATTTTCAAAAATGTTGGTAAATTAGCTTTTATTGTTTAAAATAAATTATGAAAGAGATTGGTGTGTTTTTTCACTATCTAATCATGGCATTGGGGTTGTTCAATGACAGACATGTATTTGTGTATTAAAATCTATCACTTGATGGTTTCATTTCAGAGAGACAAAAATCATGTTTTTTTGGGGGGCAAAATGTTATATACAGTATCAGCTTCACTGTACAAATGAGACATTTGTGACATCAATATATTTTTGTATTACATTTTTTAAAATAATTCAATACAGTAATATGAGATCTGTATGTAAAACATTTACATTTGACATTTTAGTCATTTAACAGATGCTCTTGTCTAGAGTGACATACAGTTATTCATCTTAAGATAGCTAGGTGGGACAACCACATATCACAGTCAAATATATACTGGATAAGAATCATCCATTCCAGCTAAACAGTAACTACAGAAAAGTATTCATACCCCTTGACTTATTCCCACGTTTTGTTGTTTTACAGTCCATAGGGTGGCAGTCTAGTCATATCCCTAAAATGGATGTCAATAGGCAATGAAAATAATGCAAAATACCAATAGTGTAGACTACTGTGTACTCTCTCTATGCCTTCAGAAAGTATTCATACCCCTTGACTTATTCCACATTTTGTTGTGTTACAACCTCAATTCAAAATGGAATAAATTGAGTTTTTTCTCACCCATCTACACACAATACCCCATAATGACAAAGTGAAAACATTTTTTTTTTTTTGTGCAAATGTATTGAAAATGAAACACTGAAATATCTAATTTGCATAAGTATTCACATCCCTGAGTCAATACATGTTAGAATCACCTTTGGCAACGATTACAGCTGTGAGTCTTTCCTGGGTAAGTCTCTAAGAGCTGTGCACACCTGGGTTGTACAATATTTGCACATAATTATTTTTAATATAAGTAACCTAATTTATGTCCCTTTAACTGCTCTGAATGCCTCTGCTGATCCTACAGCTATTGTATGCAGTAATCATGTGCCTAAGAACCAGATTTATACTGTTAGCGCTGAGCCGGTGTGCCCGAGGAGGAAGTCCACTGTGTGCAGCTCACCCTGCACTAACATAAAGAACATGAGCACATCTACTGCTGCTAAGCTTCCCAGTAAAGCAATAAAAACAAGTAAGCATCCCAGAAGAAAAGTGATCAAAATAGCCCACGTTAACATATCTAGCTTAAGAAACAAGGTTCATGAAATCAATAATTTGCTAGTAACAGATTACATTCATATTCGGACTATCTCTGAAACTCACTTAGATAATACCTTTGATGATACAGGGGTAGTAATACAAGGTTATAACATTTACAGAAAATATGGAAATGCTAATGGTGGAGGTGTTGCTGTTTATATACAGAACCACATTCCTCTGAAGATCAGAGAGGATCTCATGTTAAATACTGTTGAAGTAATATGGCTACAGGTTCATCTGCCTCACCTAAAGCCCATTCTGGTGGGAAGCTGCTATAGACCACCAAGTGCTAACAGTCAGTATCTGGATAACATGTGTGAAATGCTTGATAATGTATGTGATATCAATAGAGAGGTATACTTTCTGGGTGATATAAATATTGACTAGCTTTCATCAGGCTGCCAACTCAAGAGAAAGCTTCAAACTGTAACCAGTGCCTGCAACCTAGTTCAGGTTATCAGTCAACCTACCAGGGTAGTTACAAAGAATACAGAAATTAAATCATCAACATGTATTGATAATATCTTTACTAATGCTGCAGAGATTTTTTTGAAAGCAGTATCCAAATCCATTGGATGTAGTGATCACAATATAGTAGCCATATCTAGGAAAACCAAAGTTCCAAAGGCTGGGCCTAATATTGTGTATAAGAGGTCATACAATAAGTTGTGCAGTGATTCCTATGTTGTTGTTGTAAAGAATATTTGTTGGTCCGTGGTGTGTAATGAGGAGCAAACAGACACTGCACTTGACACATTTATGAAATTGCTAATTCCAGTTACTAATAAGAATGCACCCATTAAGAAAATGACTGTAAAAATGATTAAATCCCTGTGGATTGATGAGGAATTGAAGAATTGCATGGTTGAGAGGGATGAGGCAAAATTAATGGCAAATAAGTCTGGCTGCACAACCGATTGGCAAACGTACTGCAAATTGAGAAATCATGTGACTAAACTGAATAAAAAGAAGAAGAAACTACACTATGAAACAAGGATAAATGACATAAAGAATGATAGTAAAAAGCTTTGGAGCAGCTTAAATGACATTTAGGGAAAAAGGCAAACTCAGCTCCATCATTCATTGAATCAGATGGCTCATTCATCACAAAACCAACTGATATTGCCAACTACTTTAATGATTTTTTTCATTGGCAAGATTAGCAAACTTAGGCATGACATGCCAGCAACAATTGCTGACACTACACATCCAAGTATATCTGACCAAATGATGAAAGACACGCATTGTAATTTTGAATTCCGTAAAGTGAGTGTGGAAGAGGTGAAACAATTATTGTTGTCGATCAACAATGAAAAGCCACCGGGGTCTGACAACTTGGATGGAAGATTACTGAGGATAATAGCGGACGATATTGCCACTCCTATTTGCCATATCTTCAATTTAAACCTACTAGAAAGTGTGTGCCCTCAAGCCTGGAGGGAAGCAAAAGTCATTCCGCTACCTAAGAATAGTAAAGCCCCCTTTACTGGCTCAAATAGCCGACCAATTAGCCTGTTACCAACCCTTAGTAAACTATTGGAAAAAATTGTGTTTGACCAAATACAATGCTATTTTACAGTAAACAAATTGACAACAAACTTTCAGCATGTTTATAGAGAAGGACATTCAACAAGCACAGCACTTACACAAATGACTGATGATTGGCTGAGAGAAATTGATGATGAAAAGATTGTGGGGGCTGTTATGTTAGACTTCAGTGCGGCTTTTGAAATTATCGATCATAGTCTGTGCTGGAAAAACGTATGTGTTATGGCTTTACTCCACCTGCTATATTGTGGATAAAGAGTTACCTGTCTAACAGAACACAGAGGGTGTTCTTTAATGGAAGCCTCTCCATCATAATCCAGGTAGAATCAGGAATTCCCCAGGGCAGCTGTCTAGGCCCATTACTTTTTTCAATCTTTACTAATGACATGCCACTGGCTTTGAGTAAAGCCAGAGTGTCTATGTATGCGGATGACTCAACATTATACATGTCAGCTACTACAGCGACTGAAATGACTGCAACACTTAGCAGAGTGGGTGGCAAAGAATAAGTTAGTTCTAAATATTTCTAAAACTAAAAGCATTGTATTTGGGACAAATCATTCACTAAACCCTAAACCTCAACTAAATCTTGTAATAAATAATGTGGAAATTGAGCAAGTTGAGGTGACTAAACTGCTTGGAGTAACCCTGGATTGTAAACTGTCATGGTCAAAACATACACTACCGTTCAAAAGTTTGGGGTCACTTAGAAATGTCCTTGGTTTCGAAAGAAAAGCAATTTTTTGTCCATTAAAATAACATCAAATTGATCAAAAATACATTGTAGACATTGTTAATGTTGTAAATGGCTATTTTAGCTGGAAACGGCTGATTTTTAATGGAATATCTACATAGGCGTACAGAGGCCCATTTTCTGCAACCATCAGTCCTGTGTTCCAATGGCACGTTGTGTTTGCTAATCCAAGTTTATCATTTTAAAAGGCTAATTGATCATTAGAAAACCCTTTTGCAATTATGTTAGCACAGCTGAAAACTGTTGTGCTGATTAAAGAAGCAATAAAACTGGCCTTCTTGAGACTAGTTGAGTATCTGGAGCATCAGCAATTGTGGGTTCGATTACAGAATCAAAATGGCCAGAAACAAATAACTTTCTTCTGAAACTCGTCAGTCTATACTTGTTCTGAGAAATGAAGGCTATTCCATGCGAGAAATTGCCAAGAAACTGAAGATCTCGTACAACGCTGTGTACTACTCCCTTCACAGAACAGCGCAAACTGTCTCTAACCAGAATAGAAAGAGGAGTGGGAGGCCCCGGTGCACAACTAAGCAAGAGGACAAATACATTAGAGTGTCTAGTTTGAGAAACAGACGCCTCACAGGTCCTCAACTGGCAGCTTCATTAAATAGTACCCGCAAAACACCAGTCTCAACATCAACAGTGAAGAGGCGACTGGGATGCTGACCTTCTAGGCAGAGTTGCAAAGAAAAAGCCATATCTCAGACTGGCCAATAAAAATTAAAGATTAAGATGGGCAAAAGAACACAGACACTGGACAGAGGAAGATTGGAAAAAAGTGTTATGGACAGACGAATCGAAGTTTGAGGTGTCCAGATCACAAAGAAGAACATTTGTGAGACGCAGGCCATATGAAAAGATGCTGGAGGAGTGCTTGATGCCATCTGTCAAGCATGGTGGAGTTAATGTGATGGTCTGGGGGTGCTTTGGTGGTGGTAAAGTGGGAGATTTGTACAGGGTAAAAGGGATCTGCAAGGCTGTAATTGCTGCAAATGGAGGATTATTTGATGAAAGCAAAGTTTGAAGGACGCTATTATTATTTATATTAAAAATCATTATTTCTAACCTTGTCAATCACTACATTTCCTATGCATTTTCCTATATTTCCTATTCAAACTCATTTCATGTATGTTTTTATGGAAAACAAGGACATTTCTAAGTGACCCCTAACTTTTGAACGGTAGTGTATTGATCAAATCAAATCAAATTGTATTGGTCACATGCGCCGAATACAACATGTGCAGACATTACAGTGAAATGCTTACTTACAGCCCTTAACCAACAGTGCATTTATTTTTAACAAAAAAAGTAAAAATAAAACAACAACAAAAAAAGTGTTGAGAAAAAAGAGCAGAAGTAAAATAAAATAACAGTAGGGAGGCTATATATACAGGGGGGGTACCGGTGCAGAGTCAATGTGCGGGGGCACCGGCTAGTTGAGGTAGTTGAAGTAATATGTACATGTGGGTAGAGTATCTACAGTACAAAAATCCATGTGTACGTGTGTGTGTATAGTGTGTTGATACAACAGTAGCTAAGATGGGAGAAGTATGTCCATAATAAAGTGCTGCTCTACCTTCTTAACACCACTATCAACAAGGCAGGTCCTACAGGCCCTAGTTTTGTCGCACCTGGACTACTGTTCAGTTGTGTGGTCAGGTGCCACAAAAAAGGACTTAGGAAAATTGTAATTGGCTCAGAACAGGGCAGCACGGCTGGCCCTTGGATGTACACAGATAGCTAATATTAATAATATGCATGTCGATCTCTCCTGGCTCAAAGTGGAGGAGAGATTGACTTCATCACTACTTTTGTTGATGAGAGGTGTTGACATGTTGAAAGCACCGAGCTGTCTGTTAGAACGACTGGCACACAGCTCGGTCACCCATGCATACCCCACAAGACATGCCACCAGAGATCTCTTCACAGACATCAAGTCCAGAACACACTATGGGAGGCGCACAGTACTACATCGAGCCATGACTACATGGAACTCTATTCCACATCAAGTAACTGATGCAAGTAGTAAAATGTGATTTAAAAAACAGATACAAGTACACCTTGTGGAACAGCTGGGACTGTGAAGCAACACAAACATAGGCACAGAAACATGCATACACACACACGATAACATACACACTATACACACACGTACACATGGATTTTGTATTCTAGATATGTGGTAGTGGTGGAGTAGGGGCCTGAGGGCACACAGTGTGTTGTGAAACATGTGAATGTATTGTAATGTTTTTAAAATTGTATGAACTGCCTTAATGTTGCTGTATATATCAGCCCCCTACAGCCACAATCCTTCATTTCAACCCTCTTCATATTGGAATTGAAATCGGAATTTCAGTTTAATACCTGAATTGACTGAAGTGAAATGGAATCGACCCCAACCCTGCTGTTATGCAGCTCACAAGGCATGCCTGTATATCTTTACCAGGTCATATCTTCACCAGGTCATATCATTACCAGGTCATATCATTACCAGGTCATATCATGACCAGGTCATATCATTACCAGGTCATATCATTACCAGGTCATATCATTACCAGGTCCTCTGTAGCTCAGCTGGTAGAGCACGGCGCTTGTAACGCCAAGGTAGTGGGTTCGATCCCCGGGACCACCCATACACAAAAATGTATGCACGCATGACTGTAAGTCGCTTTGGATAAAAGCGTCTGCTAAATGGCATATTATTTATTATTATTATCATTACCGGGTCATATCATTACCGGGTCACATCATTACCGGGTCATATCATTACCAGGTCATATCATTACCAGGTCATATCTTCACCAGGTCATATCATTACCAGGTCATATCTTCACCAGGTCATATCATTACCAGGTCATATCTTCACCAGGTCATATCATTACCAGGTCATATCATTACCGGGTCATACAGTTAACGGCCTGTCCTCTGATGGTGATCACTAAGGAAGGTCTGTCCTCTGATGGGGATCACTAAGGAAGGTCTGTCCTCTGATGGGGATCACTAAGGAAGGTCTGTCCTCTGATGGGGATCACTAAGGAAGGTCTGTCCTCTGATGGTGATCACTAAGGAAGGTCTGTCCTCTGATGGTGATCACTAAGGAAGGTCTGTCCTCTGATGGTGATCACTAAGGAAGGTCTGTCCTCTGATGGTGATCACTAAGGAAGGTCTGTCCTCTGATGGTGATCACTAAGGAAGGTCTGTCCTCTGCTGGTGATCACTAAGGAAGGTCTGTCCTCTGATGGTGATCACTAAGGAAGGTCTGTCCTCTGCTGGTGATCACTAAGGAAGGTCTGTCCTCTGCTGGGGATCACTAAGGAAGGTCTGTCCTCTGATGGTGATCACTAAGGAAGGTCTGTCCTCTGCTGGTGATCACTAAGGAAGGTCTGTCCTCTGATGGTGATCACTAAGGAAGGTCTGTCCTCTGCTGGTGATCACTAAGGAAGGTCTGTCCTCTGCTGGTGATCACTAAGGAAGGTCTGTCCTCTGATGGTGATCACTAAGGAAGGTCTGTCCTCTGCTGGTGATCACTAAGGAAGGTCTGTCCTCTGCTGGTGATCACTAAGGAAGGTCTGTCCTCTGATGGTGATCACTAAGGAAGGTCTGTCCTCTGATGGTGATCACTAAGGAAGGTCTGTCCTCTGATGGTGATCACTAAGGAAGGTCTGTCCTCTGATGGTGATCACTAAGGAAGGTCTGTCCTCTGATGGTGATCACTAAGGAAGGTCTGTCCTGGATCACTAAGGAAGGTCTGTCTTAGGCACCAAATGGAAGCAAACAGACTGAAACGGGGAGGGAACTACCTGGGACTTGTCCAATAGGAAACTCTCATTTTTGTTTTCCGTTGCAAAACATTTAAAAACCGTAATGCCCTAATGAACACTGCCCGGTCTAGCTAATCCCTGTTGATGTTCCTAGCGACAGCCATAAGGTAGCTCCTTACATTAGCTGTCTTTGCCAGACCATACAGGGACAATTCTGGCCTCTATGGTGACGATTAGGGTTGTTTTGCCCATAGAAATAGAATGACTAGATAATGAATAGATTATATTTCTATGGTCTTGCCCTGGTTGGCTAATCCTAGTTGATGTTCTCGATGAGTGAGAACAGAGACAGTGATAGGGGGTTGTTCCACTGTCATGTGATGTGTCCACTGTGAATACTACAGTCTGTAATTAACACTAGGTATAATTAACCACATGCTGTGCTTCACAAAGCTCCGTCAAACTTTGCCCTACTTCATTACAACGTGTAACTGAATCACATCTGAATCTGAATCAAACCTGAATCAAACAGAAATCTGAATCTGAACCACACAGAATTCCGAATCTGAATCTACCTAAAATACTGCTTAGAATTAACAGACACTGTGATCTAGGCCTAGTCAATTACATTATGTGCTCCATAAAGCTCAGTCAAACTTCACTACTGAGGTTCTGTCTTGCTCACACTGAAATGTATGGCTTCTTGGCTTTCGCAGTGAAATATATCGCTTTCACTGAAATATGTGGCTCTCACACTGAAATGTATGGCAGCTCTGAATGGTTTCCGGCGTTTGGGATTTTAGACAACGGTCCGAGTTAAAGAGTTCTATGAAACTCACTTTATAATAAAACAAAAAACTTGAGGACGAGATACTTCGCATTTGATAGGTAGGCTACTTTCACTCTGTTTAATAATCATCACTCACCAATCAACTTGTCTTCCCTGTCTACCACACAACAAGAGCCTAGTCAGGCATAAACAATCAATCAACAACTCCAATCTGAACGGCTGAACTCAATTAATTAATCTACTGTATTTCTGACCTTAACGGTGTTGTGTATTCCGGACCTATAATAACTCTTACTGTTATAGTGGGTGATAACGTCAGAGCGTTAACTCCATGTTGATTGGCCGTGTGCCCACCTTATCCTGTAATGACATCAACCACCATGTTACACAAGCGGCAGGACAGACAGCAGTTTCACCTGGCTGGTCTAAACATTCTACTTGGACCGTGCATTAATGCATTGTTATATTTGTCATGAGCATGTATGACCCCTTATAATATCTTATAATCATCCTGACTATACCAGCCATTTTCACTCAATTAAAATGTTGATACACAGAGGTAACGTACAAGCCTTATTAAAAGTATCATATGATCTCATACATATTTACAACAAGTTATAATGCATTACACCAGCAGGATTTACTTACAACAATTTATAATGCTTTAAATAAAATGTTACCAAAATGTCTTAGGGTGCAAACTCGTTTCATTATCACCACCATGGAGGGGCATTGGACCAGGCCAGATGGAAGCCTGCCCGTAATAACAGGTCCAAGAACATCATCTCTCCAGCTGTGGAGCAGCGGCCTGGGTTCTGTGTCAGTCTGGAGGTCTGCCATCAGACTGCTGCCGGTGCTAAAGATCTGGTTTACTCAACATGCTGACCTGACCTATCTAACCCACACAAACTGCCAATATCCACCCAGCCAGGTATTTTAACCAACACTAAGTGCCAATATCCACCCAGCCAGGTATTTTAACCAACACTAACTGCCAACCTACCAGGTACTCTCAAACTGCCAGCATCCTAGGTATTCTCAAACTGTCCACATCCCAGGTATTCTCAAACTGTCCACATCCCAGGTATTCTCAAACTGTCCACATCCCAGGTATTCTCAAACTGTCCACATTCCAGGTATTCTCAAACTGTCCACATCCCAGGTATTCTCAAACTGCCAACATCCCAGGTATTCTCAAACTGTCCACATTCCAGGTATTCTCAAACTGTCCACATCCCAGGTATTCTCAAACTGCCAACATCCCAGGTATTCTCAAACTGCCAACATCCCAGGTATTCTCAAACTGCCAACAGTATTCTCATGTCCATGAGTAGCCTGGTTGATGCTGTCTTGCCAACTCCTTTGGCCATTGTCACACTCAGCAAGACAGCACAGACAGATCTGGCACCAGGTTATTCCAGGAGGATTCATATACATCGTTTTTTGTTTGTTATTAAAGTTGTATTTATTTTTTCATTTTTTTCCACAAACAAACAAACAAATAAAAAATAAAACATTGTACAGCATAAAAACATTGAGCATGACATCCAGACATATCCTCCAACAAAGCACACATACACAGTCAAATAGCATCTCACAAGCTACAATACAGAACTAAATGAGTTCACTCACTAACTGTAAGTCGCTCTGGATAAGAGCGTCTGCTAAACGACTAAAATTTAAATGTAAGTAATCACCTCCCTGTCTTAGAAACATGACAAATAAAACGCTTCCAGCTTCTAGAATTGTCGTTTCTACCAGTGATCCTAGCAAGCATTTGTTCATAAGATGCAACCTCCAACATTGATTCTATCCACTGTTTCAGAGTAGGAGTGGCGTGACCCTTCCAGATTCTAAGGGCTACTCTAGCTGGCTGCTGTAACCATACCAACAGTGATCAGTGCAAATTCCTCATTAGTTGACTGTAAGTCGCTTTGGATAAAAGCGTCTGCTAAATGGCATATTATTATTATTATTATTATTATTATTATTATAGTTACGTTAGGTAATTCTGTTCTATCGTCCAAGAGACATATTCTCTGTGAAACTGGAATTGTTAACCCCAACCGTTCCTCCGGGTATTTCAAAACATCCTTCCAGAACCGTAGCACTAATGTACATTCCCATATTGCATGTAAAAATGTCCCAGTGTTTATTTTGTTGGCATTTCCAACACGGAGAATTGTTGGTCAGCCCCATTTTATCAAATCAAATCAAATCAAATTGTATTGGTCACATACACATATTTACATTTACATTACATTTTACATTTTAGTCATTTAGCAGATGTTATTGCGGGTGCAGTGAAATGCTTGTGTTTCTAGCTCCAACAGTGCAGTAGTAACTAACATTTCACAACAATACACACACATCTAAAAGTAGAAGAATGGAATTAAGAAATATATAAATATTAGGATGAGCAATGTTGGAGTGGTATTGACTAAAATACAGTAGAATAGAATACAGTATATAACAAATGCAAAATATGTAAACATTATTACAGTGGCTAGCGTTCCATTATTAAAGTGGCCAGTGATTCCAAGTCTATGTATATAGGGCAGCAGCCTCTAAGGTGCAGGGTTACGTAACCGGGTGGAAGCCACCTAGTGATGGCTATTTAACAGTCTGATGGCCTTGAGATAGAAGCTGTTTTTCAGTCTCTCGGTCCCAGCTTTGATGCACCTGTACTGACCTCGCCTTCTGGATGATAGCGGGGTGAACAGGCCGTGGCTCGGGTGGTTGTTGTCCTTGATGAACTTTTTGGCCTTCCTGTGACATCGGGTGCTGTAGGTGTCCTGGAGGGCAGGTAGTTTGCTCCCAGTGATGCGTTGGGCAGACCGCACCACCCTCTGGAGAGCCCTGCGGTTGTGGGCGGTGCAGTTGCCGTACCAGGCGGTGATACAGCCTGACAGGATGCTCTCAATTGTGCATCTGTAAAAGTTTGTGAGGGTTTTAGGTGCCAAGCCAAATTTCTTCAGCCTCCTGAGGTTGAAGAGGCGCTGTTGCGCTTTCTTCACCACACTGTCTATGTGGGTGGACCATTTCAGATCGTCAGTGATGTGTACGCAGAGGAACTTGAAGCTTTCCACCTTCTCCACTGCGGTCCCGTCGATGTGGATAAGGGCGTGCTCCCCCTGCTGTTTCCTGAAATCCACGATCAGCTCCTTTGTTTTGTTGACGTTGAGTGAGAGGTTATTTTCCTGGCACCACCCTCCCAGAGCCCTCACCTCCTCCCTGTAGGTGGTCTCGTCATTGTTGGTAATCAAGCCTACTACTGTTGTGTCGTCTGCAAACTTGATGATTGAGTTGGAGGCGTGCTTGGCCACGCAGTCATGGGTGAACAGGGAGTACAGGAGGGGGCTGAGCACGTACCCTTGTGGGGCCCCAGTGTTGAGGATCAGCGAAGTGGAGGTGTTGTTTCCTACCTTCACCACCTGGGGGCGGCCCGTCAGGAAGTCCAGGACCCAATTGCACAGGGCGGGGTTCAGACTCAGTGCACCGAGCTTAATGATGAGCTTGAAGGGTACTATGGTGTTGAATGCTGAGCTATAGTCAATGAACAGCATTCTTACATAGGTATTCCTCTTGTCCAGATGGGATAGGGCACTGTGTAGTGCGATGGCGATTGCATCGTCTGTGGATCTATTGGGGCGGTAAGCAAATTGAAGTGGGTCTAGGGTGTCAGGTAAGGTAGAGGTGATATGATCCTTAACTAGCCTCTCAAAGCACTTCATGATGACAGAAGTGAGTGATATGGGGCGATAGTCAAAAAAATAAAAATAAAATACATATTGTAAAGTGGTTATCCCACTGGCTATAAGGTGAATGCACCAATTTGTAAGTCGCTCTGGATAAGAGCGTCTGCTAAATGACGTAAATGTCTCCTGAGTGGCGCAGTGGTATAAGGCACTGCATCGCAGTGCTAGCTCTGCCACTAGACATACTGGTTCGAATCCAGGCTCTGTCGCAGCCGGCCGCGACCGGGAGACTCATGGGCGGCGCACAATTGGCCCAGCGTCGTCCAGGGTAGGGGAGGGAATGGCTGGCAGGGATGTAGCTCAGTTGATAGAGCATGGCGTTTGCAACGCCAGGGTTGTGGGTTTGATTTCCACGGGGGGCCAGTATAAAAAAAAAAAAATGTTTTCACTAACTGTAAGTCGCTCTGGATAAGAGCGTCTGCTAAATGACGTAAATGTAACAGAAGGACTTGCGTTTCTGTATGTTATCACACCGTGAGTAGATAATCATGAAACATACACCCCCGCCTTTCTTCTTTATCTGTCTGCGCGATGTACTGAGAACCCAGCTGGCTGTATGGAAGACAGTATACAAAGACAGTATATCCCAAGAGAGCCATGTTTCCGTGAAACAGAGTTTGTTACAATCCCTGATGTCTCTCTGGAAGGAGATCCTCGCCCTGAGCCCGTCTACTTTATTATCCAGAGACTGAACATTAGCGATTAATATACTCGGAAGCAGTGGATGGTGTACACGCCTCCTGAGTCGGACTAGAAGTCCACCCCGAATACCTTATGAGGCCTTGTTGGGGTTCAATAAAACGTTTTTATATTGAGTAAGTTTCTCCCTGGCTTCCCTGAGCTGGACAAGATCTTCAACCAGGTATCATCCTCAATTTCACACTTAAGGTCAATTTGCCATGTTGTTCTGAGGTTTTTACATTCTTTACTCTGCAGATGACTAAATATTCAGTAAAAAAAAAATGTCCCTTGTCTCCCACATCATATTTTTGTACCAAATCTGAGTGTGACATTAAAACATGTTCATTGTACAGATCACCTTATAGTATGAATTCCTTTCATTAGCCATTGTTTCCAGTACACAGACTTATTTCCTATCCGTAGCTTAGGATTGTGCCACAATGATGAGTATCCTTGTTTTAGATGTGAAATTCCACATAGCTTGTGTACTGTTCACTACACCTCTTTTGAGTGTAGTAAAATTGGGTTGGGAGTTTCAACAGACCTCTCCCCTGTAAGACTATGTGGCAGAGTATCAACAGACCTCTCCCCTGTAAGACTATGTGACAGAGTATCAACAGACCTCTCCCCTGTAAGACTATGGGACAGAGTATCAACAGACCTCTCCCCTGTAAGACTATGTGACAGAGTATCAACAGACCTCTCCCCTGTAAGACTATGTGGCAGAGTATCAACAGACCTCTCCCCTGTAAGACTATGTGACAGAGTATCAACAGACCTCTCCCCTGTAAGACTATGTGGCAGAGTATCAACAGACCTCTCCCCTGTAAGACTATGTGACAGAGTCTCAACAGACCTCTCCTATGTAAGACTATGTGGCAGAGTATCAACAGACCTCTCCCCTGTAAGACTATGTGACAGAGTATCAACAGACCTCTCCCCTGTAAGACTATGTGACAGAGTATCAACAGACCTCTCCCCTGTAAGACTATGTGGCAGAGTATCAACAGACCTCTCCCCTGTAAGACTATGTGACAGAGTATCAACAGACCTCTCCCCTGTAAGACTATGAGTATCAACAGACCTCTCCCCTGTAAGGACTATGTGGCAGAGTATCAACAGACCTATCCCCTGTAAGACTATGTGACAGAGTATCAACAGACCTCTCCCCTGTAAGACTATGTGACAGAGTATCAACAGACCTCTCCCCTGTAAGACTATGTGACAGAGTATCAACAGACCTCTCCCCTGTAAGACTATGTGACAGAGTATCAACAGACCTCTCCCCTGTAAGACTATGTGACAGAGTATCAACAGACCTCTCCCCTGTAAGACTATGTGACAGAGTATCAACAGACCTCTCCCCTGTAAGACTATGTGACAGAGTATCAACAGACCTCTCCCCTGTAAGACTATGTGGCAGAGTATCAACAGACCTCTCCCCTGTAAGACTATGTGGCAGAGTATCAACAGACCTCTCCCCTGTAAGACTATGTGGCAGAGTATCAACAGACCTCTCCCCTGTTAGACTATGTGGCAGAGTATCAACAGACCTCTCCCCTGTAAGACTATGTGACAGAGTATCAACAGGGGTGAAAGGATAACTTAGTTCCCGTTCTATTGTTATTCAATCCAAGCCAGCATCCGTTTTGCCCCAATGATTCGCCAATTTAGCCATTTCAAATGATAAATTGTACAATTTAACATCTGCTAAACCCAAGCCTCCTACATCCCTTGGTGAGCACATCTTTCTTCATATTGATCCGGGGTTTGTTCCTATCCCACAAAAAGTATTCAGTTAATTTGTCATATTGTTTAAAATACCGGTCTGAAATATTCATACAGTGGGGAAAAAAAGTATTTAGTCAGCCACCAATTGTGCAAGTTCTCCCACTTAAAAAGATGAGAGAGGCCTGTAATTTTCATCATAGGTACACGTCAACTATGACAGACCAAATGAGATTTTTTTTTCTCCAGAAAATCACATTGTAGGATTTTTAATGAATTTATTTGCAAATGATGGTGGAAAATAAGTATTTGGTCAATAACAAAAGTTTCTCAATACTTTGTTATATACCCTTTGTTGGCAATGACACAGGTCAAACGTTTTCTGTAAGTCTTCACAAGGTTTTCACACACTGTTGCTGGTATTTTGGCCCATTCCTCCATGCAGATCTCCTCTAGAGCAGTGATGTTTTGGGGCTGTCGCTGGGCAACACGGACTTTCAACTCCCTCCAAAGATTTTCTATGGGGTTGAGATCTGGAGACTGGCTAGGCCACTCCAGGACCTTGAAATGCTTCTTACGTTGCCCGGGCAGTGTGTTTGGGATCATTGTCATGTTGAAAGACCCAGCCACGTTTCATCTTCAATGCCCTTGCTGATGGAAGGAGGTTTTCACTCAAAATCTCACGATACATGGCCCCATTCATTCTTTCCTTTACACGGATCAGTCGTCCTGGTCCCTTTGCAGAAAAACAGCCCCAAAGCATGATGTTTCCACCCCCATGCTTCACAGTAGGTATGGTGTTCTTTGGATACAACTCAGCATTCTTTGTCCTCCAAACACGACGAGTTGAGTTTTTACCCCAAAATTATATTTTGGTTTCATCTGACCATATGACATTCTCCCAATCCTCTTCTGGATCATCCAAATGCACTCTAGCAAACTTCAGACGGGCCTGGACATGTACTGGCTTAAGCAGGGGGACACGTCTGGTACTGCAGGATTTGAGTCCCTGGCGGCGTAGTGTGTTACTGATGGTAGGCTTTGTTACTTTGGTCCCAGCTCTCAGCAGGTCATCCACTAGGTCCCCCCATGTGGTTCTGAGATTTTTGCTCACCGTTCTTGTGATCATTTTGACCCCACGGGGTGAGATCTTGCGTGGAGCCCCAGATCGAGGGAGATTATCAGTGGTCTTGTATGTCTTCCATTTCCTAATAATTGCTCCCACAGTTGATTTCTTCAAACCAAGCTGCTTACCTATTGCAGATCAGTCTTCCCAGCCTGGTGCAGGTCTACAATTTTGTTTCTGGTGTCCTTTGACAGCTCTTTGGTCTTGGCCATAGTGGAGTTTGGAGTGTGACTGTTTGAGGTTGTGGACAGGTGTCTTTTATACTGATAACAAGTTCAAACAGGTGCCATTAATACAGGTAACGAGTGGAGGACAGAGGAGCCTCTTAAAGAAGAAGTTACAGGTCTGTGAGAGCCAGAAATCTTGCTTGTTTGTAGGTGACCAAATACTTATTTTCCACCATAATTTGCAAATAAATTCATTAAAAATCCTACAATGTGATTTTCTGGATTTTATTTCCTCAATTTGTCTGTCATAGTTGACGTGTACCTATGATGAAAATTACAGGCGTCTCTCATCTTTTTAAGTGGGAGAACTTGCACAATTGGTGGCTGACTAAATTCTTTTTCCCCCCACTGTAGGTAACATTGCAGAGATATATTTAAATTGTGGGACCACAACCATTTTAATCACGTTGATCTTTTCCCATTAAGAAAGTTTCATATTTTCCAATTTTTTCTAAATTGGTCTTAATCTTGACTAGTAGTGGCTCAAAATGTAGTCCCCATCACCTCCTACAAATTTGAGCGCAACTAAATACCCAAATATTTCATCCCAGTAGGAACCATTTTTAATTAAATGGGGTAATGGTTCCAGAGTAACATTGGGCATCGCTTCCGACTTAATCCAATTAATTTTGTAGCCTGACATCCTAGAATATGATTTAATACAAGTAAGTACTGGTGGCTATCAGAGACCAGCGGTAGAATACCGTCTGCATACGTAAGCAGCTTGTGTTCTTTTCCTCCTCCATGTACACCCCTAATTTCTGGATATGTCTCTCCCGAGTGGCGCAGTGGTCTAAGGCACTGCATCGCAGTGCTAGCTGTGCCACTAGAGATCCTGTTTCGAATCCAGGCTCTGTCGTAGCCGGCCGCGACCGGGAGACCCATGGGGCGGCGCTACAATTGGCCCAAGGTAGGGGAGGGAATGGCCGGCAGGGATGTAGCTCAGTTGGTAGAGCATGGCGTTTGCAACACAAGGGTTGTGGGTTTGATTCCCACGGGGGGGCCAGTATGAAAAAAATTAAATAATAATAATAATGTATGCACTCATTAACTGTAAGTCACTCTGGATAAGAGCGTCTGCTAAATGACAAAAAAATATATATAATATATAAATATGTTCTTATCATTGTCGCAAGAGGCTCTAAAACTATGGTAAACAGGAGAGGAGAGAGTGAGCAACCCTGCCTTGTGCCTCTAGAAAGACTAAATAAAGGAGACATAGTTCCATTTGTAAGTACTGTTGCTTTAGGATTGGAATAGAGGACCCCTATCCATTTACATTTAAGTCAGGTCCAAAACCAACATTTTTCTAGGGTTCTTAAGAGAAAAGCCCACTCCACCCTATCAAATGCCTTCTCAGCATCTAAAAGGAGACGGCAGCGGTAGGAACTATATTTGAGCGGTTTAACCACAAGAGATGGAAGAGCCTCCTCATATTATCAGTTGAGGTCCTGTTCTTAATAAATCCTACTTGGTCACTACGTATAATATTAGGTAGTGCCTTCTCTAAGCGTATCGCAAGGGGTCTTAGTAAGAATCTTACAATCCACATTAAGGAGTCTGATAGCTCTAACATTTCCCAGGTTCTGTAGTATCTCTATCCTTACTAGGGATCAGCGATATCAAAGCCTCATTAAAGGTGTTCGGAAGGGAGCCATTTTTAAAAAAATGCCTCCTGGTAAACCACTGTCAATACAGGTACAAGAATGTCAATATACTTTTTATAATATTCTACAGGAAGGCCATCCAGACCAGGTGATTTCCCTGCTTTCATAGATAAAATGGCGTCTCTAACCTCCTCTTCTGCTATAGTACAGTCCAGGTCCTCCACCTGGCTATCTGATCATCTAGGTAATTCTATACCAGACAAAAAAGTTTCAATATCTATGGGGCTCGCTGAACAGGAGGATGTATATAAATCTTCATAAAGACGTTGAAACACACTGTTTATCTCTTTGGATGAGGTCACCATCTTATTGCCCTTCTTAATTGCTGGGATTAAATTAGAAGTGTTCTGCATTTTTAGTTTGTCTTGCTAGTAGCCTGCCGGTCTTCTCACCTCCCTCATCATAACTGGTTCTAAGTCTAAACAGCTATGCATTTCGTGCAAACGAAACGTCAATTTGGAGGCAGTTTGAAACGCGCTATCTGTGAAATGTCTTTCCAAATTCCTTTCCAAGACACACTATTTTCCCTCTAATATATGCTTTAGAAGTTTCCCACACCGTGGAAACCTTTTCAGTTGAGCCTATGTTGATCTAAAAAAAAAAAGGATCTAAGATCATCTGCTAGTGATTGGCTAAATACCTCATATTGTCATAGCATGGTGTTGAGTCTAAATCTACCCTTCCTCACATTTTCGGAGTTTATGTCAACATGTAACTCTACTATAGCATGATCAATGGGACCAATCTTGCAATCAATCACATTATTAACCATGAAATTAGATATCAAGAAGAAATCTATTCTGCAGTGGGAGAAAAATAAGTATATTCTCTATCATTAAGATGGACTAATCTCCATATGTCTGTAAGGCCCACATCTTCTGCTGTATTGCAAGTTTATCCTTTTTTTTGTGGCGTTACCTGTAAATGTACTTCTATCAATCATATAGTCCATCACTTGGTTGAAGTCTCCAGCAAGGATGATCTGCCCCTCCATATTTCCCAGTATAACGTTGACCTCATTTAAACAGTCAGTGTCCTCCTTGCTGGGAGCATTTATGTTGCGTAACACTACCTGAATCCCATTTATAAGAGCCTCAATGCAGATGAGCCTGACAAACTCATCAGTGTTGCTTCAACATTACAAAATTAAGTATTTTGCTTATCAGAATAATCACCACATTTTGTTTGGAATTACATGAGCTATGATAAACTTCTGCAACCTAGCCTCCTCTAAATTTCAGTGCCTCCGTTAAATGTGATTCCTGTATGAACACAATATCCGCCTGTTTTGATTTTAAATATGTCCAAATCTTTTTCCTCTTCACTTGGTTACCACAACCATTTATATTCCAAGAGATCATGTTTGCATAACCATTAGCCATATTTGCGCTGAATGGTCCCGGGGATCGAACCCACTACCCTGGCGTCACAAGCGCCGTGCTCTACCAGCTGAGCTACAGAGGACATAAATACCAACATCCCAGGTAAGCTATTCTCATGTTCCCGGAGGTTCCTGGTACAAAGACATTTAGTACCTTTTCACACTATTGTGCCAACCTTAACCATAGGCCAACTGTGCTGTCTTTGATCTTTTATTTTCACATTGTGCTTTCCAGCACTGTTCCATGAACCATGGTGGATGCTTAAATAGGCCAGTGCAGTACAGCTCAGCTTGGCATGGGTTGGCTCAGCTTAGTAAGAAAGGGTTATAATACTCGTGGTGGGATGCACTTGGCTTTCTCTGTTTTTGCTGACATAATCTGTGTCCCAAATGTCACCCTATTCAGTGCCCTACTTTTGACCAGAGCCCTATGGAATCTAGGGGTGAAAGTAGGCTAGTAGTTAATTTGGCCTGGTTACAAATGCCAAGGATCCATTGGTCAATCATTGTTCCTTCCACCTGACTGTTACAGTAACATTCTCCTGCTGTAGAGATCCCTGAGGAGTCCCTGGGGAGTAGATTAGCCTACCATGTCAAGGTCACTCTCACACAGACCCTCTCCACATCACATGGCTGGAGGCCCTCTGTCAATCTCCATCTCTGTAAATCTCTCATTCATCATTAACCACATATCCATCATTGGGCTTAATATCAATTGGAAAGGAAAATAGACATTATGGAGCAGAAATATCTCTCTTACTCACCCTTGCATATTTAGAAGAGTAGGGGTCTTCAAACAGAGCCCACATGCGTTTCTGCCAACGACCCCACAGCCCCCCTGCCTTTGCGTCGGTAGAGTCCCCCTGCGCCAGCCTCCTCGTCATCTCATCCGCCTCATCACCGACCCCATCCCCCGGGTCGGCCACGACCTCCGGGTCCTGATCATCATTACTGGTCAGGTCGAGCAGGGCACCCCCGCCGAAACTATCAAGCGCTTCTTCCGCCTCCCTGTGCTGGCTATAGGTCATCCAGCAGCAAGGCTCCACGTCCGTCTCATCGATGCCCCAGAAGGCCAGTTCCTCCTCGTAAAGAGGTCCGCAGACATCCGCAGGGCAGTGCAGTTTACCAGTTCGGTAATAGTTAAGGATATGGGCGAAAACAGCCGGGTGGCGGTCGAAAAAGAACTCCTCATGTTTGTCGTCCCAATCGAAGTGGCTAGGCGCGTCGGGTTCGGCCAAACAGGATAAGCGGGTGCCGGGCAGGGTGCGCAGGGTACCGCGGTATGTCTGGTGCTTGGTCCCTCCCACGTTTATCACAATGCGATCCTTTTCGTCGCTCAAGCCCATCGCGTCCCTTAGGCATGTCTCCAATAAGTTCCCGGCATCACAACGGCAACTCTATGAGCACCGGTACGCCACCGCGGGAGGGGGAAAAAAAACGCGTGCAAGTGCAACACATACACAGGGAAGGAAGAGGGAAGAGATGAGGCTAGGCTGTAGGACAATGCACAAAATACATCTGCTGCTGGTTGCAGGCTGTAGATCCTAAATAACAAGTGTAGGCCGACAGGACTTTAGCACATATTCCCTCTGATGATACCGGATGCCCCAATGTTTCCACAACCTGTCATGGAAATCAATCACAAGAGGGAAAACATTTAAATTCAAAATGATAGCCAATGTAGCCAATGGCATGCCATTAACAATGTATTGGGAGTTTAAAATCCGAAACCATGGATGGTGGTTTAAATCCGAAACAATGGATGGTGGTTTAAATCCGAAACAATGGATGGTGGTTTAAATCCGAATCAATTGATGGTGGTTTAAATCCGAAAGGTGAAGAAGATAGAAATGGGTGTTGTTCCTTCTTTCTAATCCGAATCCAACACAAAGACTCTCTTCCTGTTGTGGTGGTTTTGGTAGAACCAGTTAATGACATTCATGGTAAGCAAGGTGAATGCGGTGTTTGACTGCTTTCCGTGGTGCTGAAAGGACAGCACCAGTTCCTCTCTCTCTCTCGCTCTCTCTCGCTCTCTCTCTCTCGGAGACACCCTGCTTGCTATTCAGACTGCTATCCTTCCTCGCATGTATCTACTGTCGCTTACCTTCTCCCCAAAACGACACGTTCAAATCAAGTTTCCCGTTGAACGAAACAGTGAGAGCAACCGGTAGCTGCAGCCTACTATAACTGGATCAGGCGCCGCGTATTTTTCCCATTCGCGCAGGTGTCCGTGACTGTGTTTTATCTCCAGCGGGTAATTGTTGTTTTCACGTATGCATTTGGCGGATCAAATGCCTGTGATTATCTCGTGTTCGAGCCTGCAGGGAAGCGAGCAGTCAACTGTGACACCATATGAAGTCTGAATACGGAAGGAGGGGAGACAGGAAGGCACGCGCAGATCCTCTATTCTCTGTGTTCTCTGACTGAGCAGTGCTCGCGGAGGTGATTCTCTTCAGAATCCTCAGAAATGACTCGAAAAAGAGACGCGGATGTTCTGGAAACACCGTGGAAGAAGAAGACGTCGATTCCCACGGGGGGGGGGGGCAGTATGAAAATGTATGCACTCACTAACTGTAAGTCGCTCTGGATAAGAGCGTCTGCTAAATGACTAAAATGTAAAATGTAAGAAGCGTGGAGCATGTTGAAACTGTCTTCGGAGTTCATGCATTCACTTATTTGTTTGCCTCCATGCAGCCCCTCTTTATACAAAGTGATTTCGTATGAACAAAGAGAGAGAAGGCCAGTGATGCCACAACAGCCTCTGAATTCAGTTCCCTCTCTCTTCACCATATGGTAGGAGTAAGGAGGCTATAATAAAATCATGATGGTGTTGTTATGGGCATTGCCAACAGAGTGCGGTGTTGCCCATGTAGTTCCCTGCACGTGCCTCTGTCGTCTTGTGCCTCTGTCGTCTTGTCCCTCTGTCGTCTTGTCCCTCTGTCGTCTTGTGCCTCTGTCGTCTTGTCCCTCTGTCGTCTTGTGCCTCTATCGTCTTGTCCCTCTGTCGGCTTGTGCCTCTGTCGTCTTGTCCCTCTGTCGTCTTGTGCCTCTGTCGTCTTGTGCCTCTGTCGTCTTGTCCCTCTGTCGTCTTGTCCCTCTGTCGTCTTGTGCCTCTGTCGTCTTGTGCCTCTGTCGTCTTGTCCCTCTGTCGTCTTGTCCCTCTGTCGTCTTGTCCCTCTGTCGTCTTGTGCCTCTGTCGTCTTGTCCCTCTGTCGTCTTGTGCCTCTGTCGTCTTGTCCCTCTGTCGTCTTGTGCCTCTGTCGTCTTGTCCCTCTGTCGTCTTGTGCCTCTGTCGTCTTGTGCCTCTGTCGTCTTGTCCCTCTGTCGTCTTGTCCCTCTGTCGTCTTGTCCCTCTGTCGTCTTGTGCCTCCGCAATGATCCATTATGATGACGTTAGACTATGATTATGTCCCAAATGGAATTCCCTATTTAGTGCGTTACTTTTGACCAGGACCCCTAGACTAGATATGCGGAGAAAGACCCTATGCTCTTTTTAATCTAATTATTTAGACATTTGAACGCAGCAGTGTAATAGTGGAGGTTATCTTAATGTTTAGCTGGAAAATAAATGCGTATGTTTGTTTGTTGAATATTTGTTTGTAGTGTAATAACAACAACAACAACAACAACAAACTTGAGCAAAAAAACAGAATATTGCTCCTCCTAACTCCTATAGCCTATGAAGATGCATACTTTTTATAAACTTTTATTTATTCAAGCTATCCCAATTGAGACCAGGGTCTCATTCCCAATGGTGCCCCGTGAGTACGAACATTTTCTCACAAACAGGAAGAAATATTAACATTACAAATAAAAGACGAAGAAGAATACAAACAGCCACAAGCCATGCTCTCTTTTATCTGTCCTCTGTACCCCCCTCGTCACTCGGTGGGCAGTTTCCAGTCTCGGTTTACACCGTCATTAGTAAAAGGGGGAGTTTCTACCGATTCTGGGTGAACATATCTCGAGATTTCTGTCACAGAATTCGAGTTCTTAGAACGAGAAGAAGCTTCTTCTTAGAATCTTGGGCACACTGGTATCACGCAGACTTGAATCATTTCTTCATCTAAATTAACGGACCTGAAGAGTCGAGCATCATGACTGTCGTTGGCTGCACGAAGTGTGTCAAATTCATGCTCTTTTTCTTTAATTTCGTTTTCTGGGTGAGTTGAGCCTTCTTTAAAATTTCGTTTATCTTGATGCTACTTTAAAGTGATTATCATCACATTTCTTCGGTCTGTAGTTTTATGATACATAAAAGTGCATCTTGAATGTTTTTTTGCTTATAACATAACTTTGAGTCATTCCGAATTTTTATGACAACTTTAATTCTATTTCGTCTCTGTAACCAGCTAGTATCACTGAGGTACTGAAATGAGCTACGATTCAACACTGTTATGATACAGGTTCCTATCCTATGATAATCTCACACACGTTTTTATGTTGTCCAAATGGTCCAACTGATGACCGTGTGAAAACTGTAGTGGTTCAGTAAGCCAGTCCTGGAAGAGGTACAATCAATGATTTATATATACACTGGAGTACCGACAGGGGGCGCTGTGTTGAAGCCACCGTATTTTGGAAGCTATATAAATTAATGTATTAATGTCTACATTCGTTTTTGCCACATTTATTCTATTACAGACACCTAAATGCATACTTTTAAATTATATTATGTGAGCTAAACATATAAATTAAAAATGAACAAATATATAAAAACATTTTCCTTAAAGTATATATTTTTTTAGAGATTACTAATGTTACTGTCCCCATTACAAAAAACAAAACAACTTGAATACATGTATGTTTGTCCTTGAAACATTTAATTGAAATACTGTAGAATTCCATTAATTCCTATGGAGGACTGCTCCTACTGGGGAGTGCCAATATGGCTGACCGGTGGCTTCAAAGCCTCTCAATGTCCAATACATAGCATCAGCAATACAGGGTTTATATACATTATTGGGTAATATAAACTTTTCAGTTCTGGTATTAATTAGCCCACCCCTGTGTGTGTGTGTGTGTGTGTGTGTGTGTGTGTGAGAGAGAGAAAGGGGGGCATCAATAGATGAAAAATAACTACACAGCCAAACTCCCTGGGCCAGGGCAGGTTACCCCTGATCAACAGGATCAACAGGGTCAACAGGATCAACAGGATCAACAGGATCAACAGGGTCAACAGGATCAACAGGATCAACAGGGTCAACAGGATGGATCAACAGGGGGAACATCCTTGCATGACTTTGAGACTGTGTGACCGACTCAATCTCAGTCTCCTAAATCTTCACACGATTAGGGGGCTGGACACAATGGCAGAATACTAGTTTGATTCTCACCAGTACTCTTCATTCAGTGTGTGTTTGTGTGTGTGTGTGTGTGTGTGTGTGTGTGTGTGTGTGTATGTGTGTGTGTGTGTGTGTGTGTGTGTGTGTGGTGTGTGTGTGTGTGTGTGTGTGTATGTGTCCGTGTTGTGGTAGGAAGCATGCGAGTGTGACTCCCTCCAGCTGTTACCAGATGTGCCAGGCAGGGCAACACAGAGAGCCAGGGAGCAGACCTGGGTTGAAATACTATTTGAAACCTTTCAAATACTTTCAAATACTACCTGCAGCTAGCCGTTAGAGTGTCGGGCCAGTAACCAAAAGGTTGCTAACTCGAATCCCAGAGCAGACAAGGTGAAAAATCTGTTCGATGTGCCTTTGTGCAAGGAACTTAACCCTACTTGCTCCAGGGTTGACAATGGCTGACCCTGGCTGTGCCCCCACTCTCCGAGGTTGTCTCAGGGGGAGTTGGGATATGCAAAAAACACTTTGCACTTTTGGCACTATTCTATTAGTTCCATTGCACCAGACAAGCTCAGTCCAGCACAATGTTAGTATTTGAAATGTTTTGGAATACCATTTCAACCATGGACTGATGGGGGAGAAGGGGCACCAGAACGTGGAGGAGAAGGAGACCGTTTCTCTTTGACATTTCCTTTGTTCCCACACGCTTCCTTGTCAAACTAACTGCACTAGCTAGATTCTGTGACTGGTGGTTTGGTAGTTTTTAGACTATGTTCAAATGTAGAATTACTTGGCAGTGTTTAGACTATATTCAAATTTAGAATTACTTGGTAGCATGTAGGCTAGATTCAAATGTAGCATTAATTGGTAGCATGTAGGCTAGGTTCAAATGTAGCATTAATTGGTAGCATGTAGGCTAGGTTCAAATGTAGCATTAATTGGTAGCATGTAGGCTAGGTTCAAATGTAGCATTAATTGGTAGCATGTAGGCTAGGTTCAAATGTAGCATTAATTGGTAGCATGTAGGCTAGGTTCAAATGTAGCATTAATTGGTAGCATGTAGGCTAGGTTCAAATGTATCATTAATTGGTAGCATTTAGGCTAGGTTCAAATGTAGCATTAATTGGTAGCATGTAGGCTAGGTTCAAATGTAGCATTAATTGGTAGCATGTAGGCTAGGTTCAAATGTAGCATTAATTGGTAGCATGTAGGCTAGGTTCAAATGTAGCATTAATTGGTAGCATGTAGGCTAGGTTCAAATTAGGTTTATTTGGTAGTGTTTAGGCTAGAGTGCCATGTTGGTAGCCTGTGCGATTTCCAAAGCATTTTATATTTATTAGTACTAGTTATTTGCTCACTCTCAAATTCTATATTTATTTTTTACTAAGGAGATTCAGAGTTGAGGAAAGAGGTGGGTGGGTTGCTTGCTACTGTAGTGTAAAGGCCACAGCCAGTCTTACCCCTCTGTTAAACTTCTGTTCCGACCATCATGGACTATTCATTCCTTTAGAAGTTATACAGATGCGGACAGCATGCTTTTCTTACTTTTGCTAGCATCATTGTGTTCCTGTTTTCTTTCTTTTGATTTCACTTTTTTTTTAAAGTCCTCAGCTTTTAATGGTGACTATTCCTTTTTCCTCTGTCACCCTGTTTAAAAAAAAACATTATGTGAAATCAGCACAAAAGTAATGAAGCATATCCTGGATATTAGCTTCCCTGTGATTTATTGTAACCTCCTTTAGTGTTGTTTTTACTGAGGAGCTGCATGTGGTGTCAGGAGAAACACAGACAGTCTTTATTTTACTCTGGTCACCCTTTGTCCCATTGAGGATTCCGTTTCCTGCTTCCTGGTTCTAGAACAATGGAGTCCAGGACAGACATGAGCTAAATGTGCTGAAAGGTTTTCACAAACACTGACAAATTGGAGAGGGTGACAACTGTCACAGAATGCTTTACAGTTACCTGGCCTAGACCCCAAAGAGCAAGCAAAAGAACAGTGGCAAGGGAAAACTAACAGGAAGAATGTGTAAAACTCTCTCAGTCTCTCTCAGTCTCTCTCTCACTCTCTCTCTCTCTCTCTCTCTCTCTCTCTCTCTCACTCTCTCTCTCTCTCTCTCTCTCTCTCTCCCTCTCTCTCTCTCTCAATTCAATTTCAATTTCAATTTAAGGGCTTTATTGGCATGGGAAACGTGTGTTAACATTGCCAAAGCAAGTGAAGTAGATAGTAAACAAAAGTGAAATAAACAATAAATATTAACAGTAAACATTACACTCAGAAGTTTCAAAAGAATAAAGACATTTCAAATGTCATATTATGTATATATACAGTGTTGTAACAATGTGCAAATAGTTAAAGTACAAATGGGAAAATAAATAAACATAAATATGGGTTGTATTTACAATGGTGTTTGTTCTTCACTGGTTGCCCTTTTCTTGTGGCAACAGGTCACAAATCTTGCAGCTGTGATGGCACACTGTGGTTTTTCACCCAGTAGATAAGGGAGTTTATCAAAATTGGGTTTGTTTTCGAATTCTTTGTGGATCGCTGTAATCTGAGGGAAATATGTGTCTCTAATATGGTCATACATTTGGCAGGAGGTTAGGAAGTGCAGCTCAGTTTCCACCTCATTTTGTGGGCAGTGTGCACATAGCCTGTCTTCTCTTGAGAGCCAGGTCTGCCTACGGCGGCCTTTCTCAATAGCAAGGCTCACTGAGTCTGTACATAGTCAAAGCTTTCCTTAAGTTTGGGTCAGTCACAGTGGTCAAGTATTCTGCCACTGTGTACTCTCTGTTTAGGGCCAAATAGCATACTAGTTTGCTCTGTTTTTTTGTTTGTTCTTTCCAATGTGTCAAGTAATTCTCTTTTTGTTTTCTCATGATTTGGTTGGGTCTAGTTGTGTTGTTGTTGTTGTTGTCCTGGGGCTGTGTGGGGTCTGTTTGTGTTTGTGAACAGAGCCCCAGGACAAGCTTACTTAGGGGACTCTTCTCCAAGTTCATCTCTCTGTAGGTGATGGCTTTGTTATGGAAGGTTTGGGAATCGCTTCCTTTTAAGTGGTTATAGAATTTAACGGCTCTTTTCTGGATTTTGATAATTAGCGGGTATTGGCTTAATTCTGCTCTGCATGCATTATTTGGTGTTTTACGTTGTACACGGAGGATGTTTTTGCAGAATTCTGCATGCAGAGTCTCAATTTGGTGTTTGTCCCATTTTGTGAATTCTTGGTTGGTGAGCGGACCCCAGACCTCAGAACCATAAAGGGCAATGGGTTCTATAACTGATTCAAGTATTTTTAGCCAGATCCTAATTGGTATGTCAAATTTTATGTTCCTTTTGATGGCATAGAAGGCCCTTCTTGC
>NC_139996.1:3651068-3683568 GCF_964263955.1 Coregonus lavaretus
TCAATCTTAGTCCTGTATTGACGCTTTGCCTGTTTGATGTTTCTTCTGAGGGCATAGCGGGATTTCTATGTCCCGGTCCTTGAAAGCTGCAGCTCTAGCCTTTAGCTCGGTCCGGATGTTGCCTGTAATCCAAGGCTTCTGGTTGGGATATGTACGTACGGTCACTGTGCGGACGACGACGTCGATGCACTTATTGATGAAGCCGGTGACTGAGGTGGGATACTCCTCAATGCCATTGGATGATTCCTGGAACATGTTCCAGTCTTTGCTAGCAAAACAGTCCTGTAGCTTAGCATCTGCGTCATCTGACCACGTCCATGTTGAGCGAGTCACTGTTACATCCTGCTTTAGTTTTTGCTTGTAAGCAGGAATCAGGAGGATATAATTATGGTCAGATTTCCCATATGGAGGGCGAGGGACAGATTTGTATGCGTCTCTGTGTGTGGAGTAAAGGTTGTTTAGAGTTTTTTGCCTGCATTAAAGTCCCCGGCCACTAGGAGCGCCGCTTCTGGATGAGCATTTTCCTGTTTGCTTATGGCCTTATACAGCTCGTTGAGTGCGGCCTTAGTGCCAGCGTCGGTTTGTGGTGGTAAATAGACGGCTACGAAAAATATAGATGAAAACTCTCTTGGTAGATAGTGTGGTCTACAGCTTATCATGAGGTACTCTACCTCAGGTGAGCAAAACCAGAGACTTCCTTAACATTAGACATCCCTCACCAGCTGTTATTGACAAATAGACACACACCCCCACCCCTCGTCTTACCAGACGTAGCTGCTCTGTCCTGCCGATGCACGGAAAACCCAGCCAACTGGATATTATATGTGTCGTTGTTCAGCCACGACTCGGTGAAACATTAGATATTACAGTTTTTAATGTCCCGTTGGTAGGATAGTCTTGAACGGAGCTCAGCCAGTTTATTCTCCAGTGACTGCACGTTGGCCAATAGAACGGATGGTAGAGGCGGGTTACCCACTCGCCAATGAATTCTCACAAGGCACCCAGATCTCCTCCCCCTGTACCTCCGTCTTCTCTTCACGCGAATGACAGGGATTTGGGCCTGTTCTCGGGGAGAAACAGGATATCCTTCGCGTCGGACTCATGAAAGAAAAAAATCTTAGTCCAGTTCGAGATGAGTAATCGCTGTTCTGATGAGTTACAAACAATGCGGAAAAAACACACACAAAATGGCACAGTTGGTTAGGAACCCGTAAAACGGCAGCCATCCCCTCCGGCGCCATTCTCTCATTAAAGGTCTTGGATTGGAACCAGTACTATGGTCAGATTAACATAGAGCTCTTTGGCCACGCCCACCAGTGGTGGGTTTGGCATCGAAATGAGGAATCATATGCAGAAAATAACCCCACACCTACTGTAAAATATGGTGGTGGATCTTTGATGTTATGGGGCTATTTTGCTTCCACTGGTCCTGTGGCCCTTGTTGAGGTCCAAGGCATCATGAACTTTACCCAGTACCAGGACATTTTAGCCAAAGACCTGGTTGCCTCTGCCAGGAGGCTGAAAGTTGGCCGCAAGCGAACCTTCCAGCAAGACAATAACCTCAAGCACACATCAACATCCACAAAGCAATGATTATTTCACCACAAAATCAACATTTTGCAATGGCCATCTCAGGCCCTGTATTTGAACACCATTGAAAACCTGTGGTTTGAATTGAAGAGGGCAGTCCATAAGCGCAGACGAAGGATATCAAGGATCTGGAAGGATTCTGTATGGAGGAACGGTCTAAGATCCCTCCCAATGTGTTCTCCAATCTCATAAACATTTTAGAAAAAGGCTCAGTGCCATTATCCTCACAAGGTGAGGTATTTAAAGGTTTTGAAAACAGGGGTGTCAATCATTTTGACCCCTACCTTGTTGAGCAAAAATATATATTACTTGCTAAACAAAATCTATTTTTCTGAGCATCAAATAAAATAATTTCTTTATCAAGGTTGTCAATAATTCCGGACCCCAATGTACAGACAGCAGGTCACTATAACGCTGGAAACCCCAATGTTGGTCGGCTGGGTGTCTTTGGGTGTGTCCAACCCCAGGACCTGCAAAGACACATTAACTGTATTATTCCTGCAGAGTTCAGGGTTACTGTATTATTCCTACCAGAGTTCAGGGTTACTTTATTATTCCTGCAGAGTTCAGGGTTACTTCACCATCACTTATTTCACTCTCAGCCTCTTCTACCTTGGCCCCATAATGACCACTTTAAAATATACATGGTCTGAACGTTTCAAAGGGTTCCACAAGTCTGCATGTAGGCTTTAGGCTATTCTGTTTGTTGTGGTAGCAAAATATAGCGCCCATTAATTCAAATGTAGGTTTCTCCACTCCCATACTTACCTCAGTTAAGTACACAGAGACGGTAAACCTCCTGGTGGGACACCATGCTTTTATAGCAGGGAACAGTCCAACCAGCCCAACCAGCCAGGCAAACTGATGATTGGAGGGGTACCAGCGATGCAGTACGCCCTCCCAGAGGAACATCAAGGGATGGCTTTCTTCTCTCCTACCACTCAAACACACGCCCTTTGCATAATTAAAATAATATTGTACATCTGGGCTCCTTATAAATTAGAGTTGAGAGTGTTTTTTTTTTTTTTTGCCTGCCTGGAAACTCCAAACTGGTGTTTATGTAGGGCTGGAAACTTAGAAATATACACCCGCTCCTGGGCTCCCCTCCTCCCAGACCAGCTGAAGGCGTTGGTGGTACAGACAAGGCAGCTGTCAGTCACCACTAGCGCAGTAGGAGGACAGACGGACAGACAATCTGTGTGTTCTTGAGGACGTCCTCTGGCTCTGTAGTTGATTCTGTAGTCGGACTCTGTAGTTGATTCTGTAGTCGGACTCTGTAGTTTATTCTGTAGTTGGACTCTGTAGTTTATTCTGTGACAGACTAGTGGGTGGAGAGTGTTGAACGAAGTGCCACTGATGATTAAAGCCTTGTACTTGACCAACTAGTTGAAAAAGCTGAATGTTTGATTACCAGAATAATTTGAATGTGGGGTTAGGGTTATCAACAAGTAACAAGACTGTGAAGAGGGAAGTTCGGTGATACATTGGTGGGAAGAAAAAGGAAGACATAAGTGGTTGAAAAAGTCCACAATAAAAGCATTTTTGCCGTGTCTGGTTTACCGATAAGTTGTTACTGGTATAGAAATATCTTTCATATCCATCTGTATTGATCATTTTCACAACATGCATGTTCTCCCTCTCAGCAGGTTGTGTGTTTGTGTGTGTGTGTGTGTGTGTGTTGTGTGTGTGTGTGTGTGTGTGTGTGTGTGGTGTGTGTGTGTGTGTGTGTGTGTGTGTGTGTGTGTGTGTGAGAGAGATGGCAAGAGAGAGAGAGAGAGAGAGAGAGAGAGAGAGAGAGAGAGAGAGAGAGAGAGAGAGAGAGAGAGAGGTAGAAGACATGGAAGGAGGACTATTATTAACTCACAAAGAGCCTTATCTCCATAGTGTTGTCATCCTCCCTCTTGTCACCTGTCATCCTCCCTCTTGTCACCTGTCATCCTCCCTCTTGTCACCTGTCATCCTCCCTCTTGTCACCTGTCATCCTCCCACTTGTCACCTGTCATCCTCCCTCTCATCACCTGTCATCCTCCCTCTTGTCACCTGTCATCCTCCCTCTTGTCACCTGTCATCCTCCCACTTGTCACCTGTCATCCTCCCTCTCGTCACCTGTCATCCTCCCTCTTGTCACCTGTCATCCTCCCTCTTGTCACCTGTCATCCTCCCTCTCATCACCTGTCATCCTCCCTCTTGTCACCTGTCATCCTCCCTCTCATCACCTGTCATCCTCCCTCTTGTCAACTGTCATCCTCCCTCTTGTCATCTGTCATCCTCCCTCTTGTCACCTGTCATCCTCCCTCTTGTCACCTGTCATCCTCCCTCTTGTCACCTGTCATCCTCCGTCTCATCACCTGTCATCCTCCCTCTCGTCACCTGTCATCCTCCCTTTTGTCACCTGTCATCCTCCCTCTTGTCACCTGTCATCCTCCCTCTAGTCACCTGTCATCCTCCCTCGTCACCTATGTCTATATTTACAGCCATCCCGATCATCAGCCAAAAACAATAGGATTTTTAACTATTAGCATAATTTAAAGGCTATCATTGATGGTGCATTAAAGATACATTGAAACATTATTGGGTTTTTCTCAACTCAATGATTATGAAGTCAAACTTGGATGTGGACTAGACCCTTAACTAATATCATTCTAAGAATTATATAAGAGCCACATACTGTATAAGACTTATGTAAGAGCCACGTATAATTCTACATATCCCATATATAACTTTATGTTCCCGTAACTATAGAGGTCTCTGATGTGGAGTATCTGGGTCAATAACGTAGTCGTCTTTAAACTGTCAGAACTGTGGGAATTAGAGGGAACTCCATTTTTGGGATCTCTATCCAAATGGAGGGTTTTAGCTGATGTTTGCCAACCGGAGAAGCTATAAATAAATAAACTTCCCTGGTGGTTTAACCTAGTCCCTGGATGCGTCCCCAAACGACACCGTATTCAGACCCTCTCCCTTCAGCTCTCTATACCCTGTCAGAGCTTAAAGGGTTGTTGTTATAGTGATGGAGGGGAATGCTGCTCCTTGGCTGAGTCCCAAATGGCACCCTATTCACTATATAGTGCACTACTTTTGACTTCAACCCCTGGGCTCTGGTTAAAAGAGCACTACATAGAGAAAAGGGTGCCATTTGGGACCTTTATTGCATAGCTTAGTCCCTACTCCCTGCCAGCACAACAGAAACAGAAACGCCTGGAAGAGAGAGACGGACAAATGGAGAGGGCCCTAGGGTCACTGGGAGGGTGGTGAGAGAAAGAGAGAGAGAAAGAGAGAGAGAGAGAGAGAGAGAGAGAGAGAGAGACAGAGAGAGAGAGAGAGACAGAGAGAGAGAGAGAGAGAGAGAGAGAGAGAGAGAGAGAGAGAGAGAGAGAGAGAGAGAGAGAGAGAGAGAGAGAGAGAGAGAGAGAGAGAGAGAGAGAGAGAGAGAAGAGAGAGAGAGAGAGAGAGAGAGAGAGAGAGGAGAGAGAGAGAGAGAGAGAGAGAGAGAGAGAGAGAGACAGACAGACAGACAGACAGACAGACAGACAGACAGACAGACAGACAGACAGACAGACAGACAGACAGACAGACAGACAGACAGACAGACAGACAGACAGACAGACAGACAGACAGACAGACAGACAGACAGACAGACAGACAGACAGACAGACAGACAGACAGACAGACAGACAGACAGACAGACAGACAGACAGACAGACAGGACAGACAGACAGACTGACTGACTGACTGACTGACTGACTGACTGACTGACTGACTGACTGACTGACTGACTGACTGACTGACTGACTGACTGACTGACTGACTGACTGACTGACTGACTGACTGACTGACTGACTGACTGACTGACTGACTGACTGACTGACTGACTGACTGACTGACTGACTGACTGACTAAAAGAGAGATGTTAGAGCAGGGCTGGGTAACAATAATTATTCTGAAATATATATATTTTTAGCGCCTTTTTTTTCTCATAATTTCAATTAAATTCTGATTACGATCTTGTCTCATCGCTGCAACTTCCCAACGGGCTCAGGAGAGGCGAAGGTTGAGTCATGCGTCCTCCGAAACATGACCCGCCAAACCACACTCCTTAACACCCGCCCACTTAACCTGGAAGCCAGCTGCACCACTATGTGAAGGAAACACCGTTCAACTAACGACCGAAGTCAGCCTGCAGGCGCCCGGCCCGCCACAAGTAGTCGCTAAAACGCTATGAGCCAAGTAAAGCCCCCCTGGCCAAACCCTCCCCTAACCCGGACGACGCTGGGCCAATTGTGTGCCTCATTGGTCTCCCGGTCACTGCAGGTTGTGACACAGCCTGGGATCGAACCCAGGTCTGTAGTGACGCTTCAAGCACTGTGATGCAGTGCCTTAGACCACTGCACCACTCGGTAGGCCCCTGAGATGATTATCTGACCATTTTACTCGCCCTACTGAAATGGATACTTGCATAGTGGAGTCGTTTGTTAAGACATGTAGCTAGCTAGCTAAACAATGAACTAAAAAAGCAGTCCCAAACAAATCTGTGCGGCCCCTCCACTGAATTTTGAGAATTCCGATGTGGCACTCGATCCCAAAATGATTGCCCAACCCTGTGTTAGAGGGTTATAGAAGACTCAGAGCTTTTCACTGTGTCTTTAGACTGCTCTGTCAGGGTGGATTAGGAGTGTGTGTGTGTTTGTCTGAACTACAGAGGACCATGTTCTACCAACTGAACTACAGAGGACCATGCTCTACCAACTGAACTACAGAGGACCATGTTCTACCAACTGAACTACAGAGGACCATGTTCTACTAACTGAACTACAGAGGACCATGTTCTACCAACTGAACTACAGAGGACCATGTTCTACCAACTGAACTACAGAGGACCATGTTCTACCAACTGAACTACAGAGGACCATGTTCTACCAACTGAACTACAGAGGACCATGCTCTACCAACTGAACTACAGAGGACCATGTCATACCAACTACATTTACATTTTAGTCATTTAGCAGACGCTCTTATCCAGAGCGACTTACAGTTAGTGAGTGCATACATTTTCACACTGGTCCCCCGTGGGAATCGAACCCACAACCCTGGGTTGCAAGCGCCATGCTCTACCAACTGAGCTACAGAGGACCAGAGGAATTTCGGGAAAATATTAAACCCTATCGTTTGTGGGCAGAGGGGAGGGAGGCATTTCCTGCCTGGGTCCACGTCGCTGTCAGTATGTGTGTGTATTCGTTTGTGTGTATGTGTGTAATGTGTATGCGTGTATGTGTGTGTGATTCCTCCTCCCTCTCAGTCAGGATGGATCTGGAAAGTCTTCCTGTCCCAGTAAAAGGGTGTTACAGGATGCCCTCTTCGTCTCACATGTCATATCTTTGGACAAGGACACCACCAGGAAAAAGACCAAGAACTCCGTTACAATAGTTGGTTTCTGTGGGGGTTATCGTACTGACTTATCATACGGACTTATCATACTGCCACCTGGTGGTGTTTCCCACATAAACCAAGATTCAATCCAATGTGTGTACAGAGCAGAACACTAGACTGCAGACAATGCGCCTTTTAAAGGGAATTTCCCCAATTTTAGTCACTGTCACTAGCCGGCTACCACCCGGTTAGTCAACCCTGCACCTTAGAGGCTGCTGCCCTATGTACATAGACATGGAATCACTGGTCACTTTAAAAATGTTTAACTATTGCTGTACATATGCTATTCTATCCTACGTATTCTTCAGATATACTACATATTCTATCCCCATACTGTCCATAATGCCTATACATGCCATCACACACATATACAGTTGAAGTCGGAAGTTTACACACACTTAGGTTGGATTCATTAAAACTTGTTTTTCAACCACACTTCAACCACATGTCTTGTTAACAAACTATCGTTTTGGCAAGTCGGTTAGGACATCTACTTTGTGCATGACACAAGTCATTTTTCCAACAATTGTTTACAGACAGATGATTTCACTTATAATTCACTGTATCGCAATTCCAGTGGGTCAGAAGTTTACATACACTAAGTTTACTGTGCCTTTAAACAGCTTGGATAATCCCAGAAATTGATGTCATGGCCTTAGAAGCTTCTGATAGGCTAATTGACATAATTTGAGTCATTTGGAGGTGTACCTGTGGATGTATTTCAAGGCCTACCTTCAAACTCTGTGCCTCTTAGCTTGACATCATGGGAAAATCATAAGAAATCAGCCAAGACCTCAGAAAAAATATTGTAGACCTCCACAAGTCTGGTTCATCCTTGGGAGCAATTTCCAAACGCCTGAAGGTACCACGTTCATCTGTACAAACAACAGTACGCAAGTATAAACTCCATGGGACCACGCAGGCCGCCATACCGCTCAGGAAGGAGACGCATTCTGTCTCCTAGAGATGAACGTACTTTGGTGCGAAAAGTGCAAATCAATCCCAGAACAACAGCAAAGGAGGAAACAGATACAAAAGTATCTATATCCACAGTAAAACAAGGAATTTTTACTGGGATTAAATATCAGTAATTTTGATATTTTCAGCTGTGCTAACATAGTTGCAAAAGGGTTTTCTAATGATCAATTAGACTTTTAAAATGATAAACTTGGATTAGCAAACCCAACGTGCCATTGGAACACAGGACTGATGGTTGCTGATAATGGGCCTCTGTACGCCTATGTAGATATTCCATTAAAAATCAGCCGTTTCCAGCTACAACAGCCATTTACAACATTAACAATGTATTTCTGATCAATTTGATGTTATTTTAATTATTTTTTTGTTCAATTTCTTTCGAAAACAAGGAAATCTCGAAGTGACCCCAAACTTTTGAACTGTAGTGTGTCTATATATACTCCGACATTGCTTGTCCTAATATTTCTATATTTCTTAATTCCATTATTTTACTTTTAGATTTGTGTGTATTGTTGTGAATTGTTAGAAACTACTGCACGATTGGAGCTAGGAACACAAGCATTTCGCTCCAACCGCAATAACATCTGCTAAATACAGTATGTGTATGCGACCAATAACATTTGACTTTATTGGATTCGATTTTTTATCAGATTTTTGCTTGCTGGACCTTATTTGTTTATTGACATTTGTCAATAACACTCATGAATCCAACTGTTTATGTCAAATGGTTTAATTCTACTAGGTTGTCCTGAAAAGAAAATGGCAAAACACTTCAACGTGAGGCTCAATATGAGGGCAGACCAAGCAGATTAATTTAAGCTTTTTTCACTGTGGGACCAATGGAGTTGTGTCTTCTCCCCTAGGTGTGTACATCCTGATAGCGGTGGGAGCTGTGATGATGTTTGTAGGGTTCCTTGGTTGCTATGGTGCCATCCAGGAATCTCAGTGTCTCCTGGGAACGGTGAGTGAGTGACCACTAGAGGGCAGCAAACACACCGCGTCTCTAAGGGCATACGCTCCAACATTGGAGAGTAGCACGGCCCTATAGCGCTCTCTCTCTCAGGAATGGAATATATATTTTGTTATCCATTGGTTAGAACGTTAAATGTGTCTTTTGCCTTTATTAAAACATCCAGATATACACACATGTTGAGAGGCACAGGGTCAGCCGTAGTGCAGCGATCCTAGATGGACAGCAATATTGACAGACCTCTCAACATGGGAGAGTATCACATCCCTACAGCTTTCCCTTTCAGTAGCACAGCCATCTATGTGTCTCTCTGTGTCTCTCTGTGTCTCTCTGTGTCTCTCTGTGTCTCTCTGTGTCTCTCTGTGTCTCTCTGTGTCTCTCTGTGTCTCTCTGTGTCTCTCTGTGTCTCTCTGTGTCTGTGTAACACCGCTCTCTTTCTCAGTAACACTGCCCTACAGCGCTCTCTCTCTCAGTAACACAGCCGTTCAACACACAGGAGAGTAACACAGCCTTTCAAATCTCTGGGCCCATCTCTCAATAACAAACCCTCCAGTTCTCTCTTTCTCAGAGAACAATCCTTTTTTGTGGAAGATCAAGTTTTGGCCTTCAGTTAGGTAAAGCCCTGAGATGACACTTATCCCCATGTTTAAAGCTTGACAAATTCATCTCTCTTTCAGTTCTTCTTCATGCTGGTGTGCCTCTTCGCCTGTGAGGTGGCTGCTGGGATCTGGGGATTCAGTAACCGAGACACAGTAAGACACACGCACACACACGCGCACACACATGCACACACACACACACACACACACATCGACTTTACCAGCTTTGCTATCTTTGTTTGTTCCAGATCTCCAAGGAGATGATTAACTTCTATGATGTGGCTTACATAAAGTCAGTGGATGTCGTAGACTCTCCCACCAAAACAGCTGCTATCAAAGTCCTGGAGGTGTTCCATGAGACTGTACGTCATCACTCTCACCTCTGGGTTATTTCATCATCGTATCAATCTGTTAAATGGAGTGTAGCATAATGTAGTAATGTGATCATAAAATAATGTAGTAATGTGATCATAAAGCAGTAGCTATTCTTGTCGATCCTGTGATCATAATTGGCTGCGTTTACATCTTTTTTTTCTCCATTAATTGGTCAATTGAACCAATCAGATCAGCTGTGAAAAAGAGCTTGTCTGAAAAGATCTGATGTGATTGGTCAAAAGACCAATTAGTGGGGGGAAAATAATCAGAATTGGGCTGCTGGAGTAAATGCAGCCAATGTTGAAAATGTATCTGTTATTGTTGAGGGGAAAAAGATGCACATTATATTATTTCAGAGTTATTTCATGATAACCGTGGTCTAATTTTTGGAAAATACCTCTATAAAATATATTCTCCTCAATGTAATAGTTGTACTGTGATGGTGCTATAGAACTGAGGGGGGTCTGGGGGAGAGAAATGTCAATCAATTAATCAATCAATCAATCAATGGCATGACTGACCGGATGTCTCTACCTGTGTCCTCAGCTGGACTGCTGTGGTAAAGGAGATGATTCCCCCTTATTCAAACAAGTAGCCGGAGCCCTGTGTCCCAAGAAGACCCTGGACGATGCCTTGTTGAAACCACAGGTACAGTTCACACATCGCGTTGTTCCCCCAGGTCAATGTCCAATGATTCGTAAGGGGTTGGGTTAAATATGGAAGACACATTTAGGTTGAACGCATTCAGTTGTGCAACTGACGAGGTATCCCCCCTTTCCCTTTCCAATGTTTTGATATTCAGTGAAATAGTTCAAATGGATGTTTTGGAATATTTGGATTGGCTAAAAATTGACGACCCAAAACAGCTTTCTCCCCTGGGAGGGAATCATAATCATTATTACTGTAAATCTCTACGTACTATTTCAATGAATGCTTTACACAGCACATTGGTATGACGGGGGGGGGGGGGGGGGGGGGGGGGGAGCAACAGTTTAAATGTTGGTCCCTTAATCCCATCACTATGTTCCCCTCCCACTAGAGCTGTCATCTGAAGCTGAAGGAACTGTTCGCTGAGAAGCTCTGCCTGATTGGTCTAGCTGCCCTGGTGGTCGCTGTCATCATGGTGAGTAGTGTTACCGTGGAGACTGTCCTGGACCGCAGTTGGATCGCTTTTCTGTTATATTCTGTAATCCACCGCGCTACAGTAAACACAACTTTGGAAGCCTTTGACAGTTGCTATCTGCACAGACAGAAATGTTCTCCTGACCTCTGCTGTCCTGACTGAGTGCAGACAGATGTTGAATTCTTGATTTTTAAAGGCCTTCCTCTTCTTCTCCCACTGTAGATCTTTGAGATGATCTTCACCATGGTTCTCTGCTGTGGGATCCGCAACGCCACCCCAGTGTACTAGAGCCACAGAAATGTAATAGAACCACGGAACCATAGAACCACGGAAACATGGAATCATAGAACCACAGAACCATAATGGAGGGAGAAGTTCTCTACAGATCAAAGCCAACTAAGGGGATACAAATGTTACGTTTTGTGTTGTAGTTCCTGTTCATTCTTATTATATTGCAGGATCATGTAAATTTTTATGTGTACATTTCATATGTACATTTCTATCAGTATTTTTTTAATAGAGACTAGATTTTACTACAGTATATTTGTTAATTATGTTTTAACAATACTCCTAATGTAAGTTTGAGTCTTTCGATGATCGTTGATTAAATGCCAGGCTGTGATCAACAGACATTCAGCATCTCTCTAATGCTAAACCTTTTACTAATTGATTTTTTTAAATTATTTTTTATCTTTGAGCCTTTTGTATGTTTTCGTGCAGGACTACTCCAAGGTTGAAGAGTTCAGTGCTCTTTTTTATGGTTGTATAATCTGTAGATATTCATTGAGAATGCGTCCAAAATGGCACCCTGTTCCCTTTATAGTGCACTACTTTTCCCACGGTCTATGAGGGCTCTAGTGAAAAGTAGTGCACTGTATAGAGAATAGGGTGCTACTTTGGGACGCATCCTGTATTTCATTAGTGGTTCGGCTACGCTTGAAGTGGAATAAAAAAGGTGCAGACAAACCGTTTAAGAAAACGTCATTATTCATTAAGAGGTGCCGGTACTCATATTATTCTATAAGAGGTGCCGGTACTCATATTATTCTATAAGAGAAGCCAGTACTCATATTATTCTATAAGAGGTGCCGGTACTCATATTATCCTATAAGAGGTGCCAGTACTCATATTATTCTATAAGAGGTGCCGGTACTCATATTATCCTATAAGAGGTGCCAGTACTCATATTATTCTATAAGAGGTGCCGGTACTCATATTATTCTATAAGAGGTGTCGGTACTCATATTATCCTATAAGAGGTGTTGGTACTCATATTATCCTATAAAAGGTGTCGGTACTCATATTATTCTATAAGAGAAGCCAGTACTCATATTATTCTATAAGAGGTGCCGGTACTCATATTATTCTATAAGAGGTGTTGGTACTCATATTATTCTATAAGAGGTGTCGGTACTCATATTATTCTTTAAGAGGTGTCAGTACTCATATTATTCTATAAGAGAAGCCAGTACTCATATTATCCTATAAGAGGTGCCAGTACTCATATTATACCTAAAATTCTATGAGGTGCCAGTACTCGTATTAGAGCTAATATTCTATAAGAGGTGCCGGTACTCATATTATTCTATAAGAGGTGCCGGTACTCATATTAGAGCTAATATTCTATAAGAGGTGAAGGTACTCATATCACAGCTAATATTCTATAAGAGGTTCCAGTACTCATATTAGAGGTACAATTCTGTAAGAGGTGCCAGTACTCATATTATTCTATAAGAGGTGCCGGTCCTCAAATTATAGTACAAATTATAGTACAAATTATAGCTATTATTCTATAAGAGGTGCCGGTACTCATATCAGAGCTAATATTCTATAAGAGGTTCCAGTACTCATATTAGAGGTACAATTCTGTAAGAGGTGCCGGTACTCGTATTAGAGCTAATATTCTATAAGAGGTGCCGGTACTCAAATTAGAGCTAATATTCTATAGGAGGTTTCAGTACTAATATTAGAGATACAATTCTGTAAGAGGTGCCGGTACTCATATTAGAGCTAATATTCTATAACAGGTGCCGGTACTCATATCAGAGCTAATATTCTATAAAAGATGCTGGTACTCATATTAGAGCTAATAATCTATAAGAGGTTCCAGTACTCATATTAGAGGTACAATTCTGTAAGAGGTGCCGGTACTCGTATTAGAGCTAATATTCTATAAGAGGTGCCGGTACTCATATTAGAGCTAATATTATATAAGACGTGCCGGTACTCATATTAGAGCTAATTATCTATAGGAGGTTCCAGTACTAATATTAGAGATACAATTCTATAAGACGTGCCGGTACTCATATTAGAGCTAATATTCTATATAAGATGCTGGTACTCATATTAGAGCTAATATTTTATAGGAGGTGCCGGTACTCATATTATTCTATAAGAGATGCCGGTCCTCAAATTTTAGCTATTATTCTATAAGAGGTGCCGGTACTCATATCAGAGCTAATATTCTATAAGAGGTGCCAGTACTCATATCACAGCTAATATTCTACAATAGGTGCCGGTACTCATATGAGAGCTAATATTATATACGAGGTGCCGGTACTCATATCACAGCTAATATTCTATAAGAGGTTCCAGTACTCATATTAGAGGCACAACTCTGTAAGAGGTGCCGGTTCTCGTATTAGAGCTAATATTCTATAAGAGGTGCCGGTACTCATATTATTCTATAAGAGGTGCCGGTGCTCAAATTATAGCTATTATTCTGTAAGTGGTGCCGGTACTCATATCAGAGCTAATGTTCTATAAGAGGTGCCAGTACTCATATCACAGCTAATATTCTACAAGAGGTGCCGGTACTCATATCAGAGCTAATATTATATAAGAGGTGCCGGTACTCAAATTATAGCTATTATTCTATAAGTGGTGCCGAACTCATATCAGAGCTAATATTTTATAAGAGATGCCAGTACTCATATCACAGCTAATATTCTACAAGAGGTGCCGGTACTCATATCAGAGCTAATATTATATAAGAGGTGAAGGTACCCATATCACAGCTAATATTCTATAAGAGGTTCCAGTACTCATATTAGAGGTACAATTTCTAAGAGGTGATGGTATTCATATTAGAGCTAATATTCTATAAGAGGTGCAGGTACTCATATTAGAGCTAATATTCTATAAGAGGTGCCGGTACTCATATTATTCTATAAGAGGTGCTGGTACTTATATTAGAGCTAATATTCTATAAGAGGTGCCGGTACTCATATTAGAGCTACTATAAGAGGTGCTGGTTCTCATATTATGATATAAGAGGTGAAGGCACTCATATTATTCTATAAGAGGTGCCGGTTCTCATATCAGAGCTAATATTCTATAAGAGGTCCCCGTACTCATATTAGAGCAAATTTTCTATAAGGGGTGAAGATACTCATAGAGCTAATATTCTATAAGAGGTGCCTGTGCTCAAAATAGTGCTATTATTCTATAAGAGGTCAAGGTACTCATATTAGAGCTAATATTCTGTAAGAGGTGCCGGTACTCATATTAGAGCTAATAATCTGTAAGAGTTGCCGGTACTCATATTATTCTATAAGAAGTGCCGGTACTCATATTAGAGCTAATATTCTATAAGAGGTCAAGGTACTCATATTATTCTGTAAGAGGTGCCGGTTCTCATATTAGAGCTAATATTCTATAAGAGGTGAAGGTACTCATATTAGAGCTAATATTCTATAAGAAGTGCCGGTACTCATATCACAGCTAATATTCTATAATAGGTGCTGGTACTCATATTAGAGCTAATATTCTATAAGAAGTGTCGGTACTCATATTAGAGCTAATATTCTATAAGAGGTGCCGGTACTCATATTATTCTGTAAGAGGTGTCATTACTCATATTAGAGCTAATATTCTATAAGAGATGAAGGTACTCATATAATTCTATAAGAGGTGCCGGTACTCATGTTAGAGCTAATATTCTATAAGAGGTGCCGGTACTCATCTTAGAGCTAATATTCTATAAGAGGTGCCGGTACTCATGTTAGAGCTTTTAATATATGGGATGTGCCGGTACTCATATTAGAGCTAATATTCTTTAAGAGGTGAAGGTACTCATATTATTCCATAAGAGGTGCCGGTACTCATGTTAGAGCTAAAATTCTATAAGAGGTGCCGGTACTCATGTTAGAGCTAATATTCTATAAGAGGTGCTGGTACTCATGTTAGAGCTAATATTATATAAGAGGTGCTGGTACTCATGTTACATCTTATATTATATACGAGATGAAGGTACTCATATTATTCTATAAGAGGTGCCGGCAGTGCTTGTCTCGGACAGGAGCTCACCGGAGCTGATTACCGGCACCTTAAACGTTCAACTGCTTGAGCTCCTGTTCCTCTTATAGATTATTAGCTCAAAAGTATTGTGGAGCTCCTGCACCTAAAAATAAACAGTACTGGCACCCAAAATGTGTACCGGCACCTATTTTAGTCCAAGTCAAGCCCTGGATGCCAGTACTCATATTTCTGGGTGCATTACATTAATTCTGGCAGTAGTGTAGTGAATCCTATGGATTATTTTCAATTGCAATAACTTATGTCTAAGGTTGTAGGAGCAAATATGAACGTTTTCACTTATCTGTTACCGATAGTTCTCACCAATTTCTTCTTTGAGCTCTGTTTCCCATTTTTTCCCTTATAGGTTCTGAGCTATCAGGTAGAAATTCTATCAACCTTTGACATAACCTGGCAACCAACTTCTTTCCGTATTTGTTCAATGCTAGATACTTTAGGTTCATCCAGACTCTGTTGAAGAGATTGAATAAGATTTCTTAGTTGTAAGAATTTAAAGAAATGTGTCTTGGATCACCCACGTTTCTTGTAGTTGATTGAATAACAGTAGAGAGCCATTATAATACATGTGCTCAACATTCTTGATGCCACTTTGGAAACAGGATTTAAAGGTATTGTCATTAAATGCTGGAGGTAATGTGGGTTTGTTCGAAATAGTGGTGGCTGGCGATATGGTTTTCTTCCATTTCATGAATTGATGTACATTTTCCCAAATACGAATTTAATTGAAAATCATTGGATTGTCTGTTTTTTTTTCTTTAAAGCCTTGGCACAACAGAGTGAATATTTTTTAAATCATAGAGTATTACATTTTGGGCTTCAATACTCCTTCAAGCACAAGGACAAGGATAGTCTTCTGTCCCTTGTTGGAGTGAAAGTAGTTGTGCTGCCCAGTAATACATTTTTATATGAGGTAGTCCAAGGCCTCCACCTTACATTTTACATTTACATTTTAGTCATTTAGCAGACGCTCTTATCCAGAGCGACTTACAGGAGCAATTAGGGTTAAGTGCCTTGCTCAAGGGCACATTTACGTCATTTAGCAGACGCTCTTATCCAGAGCGACTTACAAATTTGTGCATTCACCCTATAGCCAGTGGGATAAGGGGGGGGGGGGGGGGGGGGTAGAAGGATTACTTTATCCTATCCCAGGTATTCCTTAAAGAGGTGGGGTTTCAAATGTCTCCGGAAGGTGGTGAGTGACTCCGCTGTCCTGGCGTCGTGAGGGAGCTTGTTCCACCATTGGGGTGCCAGAGCAGCGAACAGTTTTGACTGGGCTGAGCGGGAACTGTGCTTCCGCAGAGGAAGGGGAGCCAGCAGGCCAGAGGTGGATGAACGCAATGCCCTCATTTGGGTGTAGGGACTGATCAGAGGCTGAAGGTACGGAGGTGCCGTTCCCCATGACAGGGGAAGTCTAAAACAGTCCATTTGACTCTTGAGGTCTTTCCATTCATAAATAAAGTTGGAAAGCAGGCCATTTATTTTCTTAAAGAAGTTGGATGGAATTGAAACTGGTAAGGCTTGGAATAAATACATCAACCTTGGTAATATATTCATTTTGAATATGTTTACCCTACCTAACATAGCAACAGGGAAAGTTCTTCATCTCTGAACATCGGACCCGTGCGTCAATCTAAGTAACATAATAAGAAAATCTGCATCAAAATCCTTCAATTTTGACGAGAGATATCTTTTTTTTTTTTTGTATGGGCTGCATCTGAATCCACCACATCCGCCTGTGTCGACCTTCCGCATCTGTGGTGGAAGGTGGCCGAGCTACAGCGGTGTTTGTCAGACCATGAGACATCCCGAAAATCGGTCTTCTCACGGAAACGTATGTACGGTCCGAACGGTTTGGTCTTCTAGAGAATAATATGAACCCACTGTGGAAAGGGGAGACTCTCACCAACACGATGGTATCCGTTGAAGGTAACCCATACAAATGACTGGAAGTATGGAGGTAGTTTTGTGCCAACAAAAATAAGGGGTTAAATATGTGTCCAAAAAACCTAGAATATTTCCTGAACTTTCTTGTATCTCCTAGATATAGGACAGACACTTCAGAACCTTATTCCTAATGATTTATTTTTTACTGTATTTTTACCATTTATGAATGTGTTGTTATCGGCTATAGTAGTAAAGGCCAAATTCAATGTTTTATCAAATATTATTTTCAATATTAATTTATACCTAATATTCAAAATAAATGATCCATGGTATGACCATCTTAAAACAATTCCATATGTTAGCTTAGCAGACTTTTAGCAGACTTTTAGAGGTTAATGTATTCCTATCTTAAGTATTATCCACAACATGTGATATTGAGATGGATCTTTAAATTTGTTGTCTCATATTGACTTTAAACATCATGTAAGGCGTTGATGAACAACATAAACAGCTACAATGAAAATAGTGTTAATCAATCCTCAAGATTCTTAGTGGGCATGTATTCACAAGACATAGAAAACAAAACAAAACAAAACAATAAAATCCCCAAAGTTCTTCTTTCACCCCCTCTTTTCCTTTTCATGCTTCTGAATCTGTCCTGAACTGTCGATTCCTCCACATGAATCTGTCCTGTACTGTCGATTCCCACATGAATCTGTCCTGTACTGTCGATTCCTCCACATGAATCTGTCCTGTACTGTCGTTTCCCACATGAATCTGTCCTGTACTGTCGATTCCCACATGAATCTGTCCTGTACTGTCGATTCCTCCGCATGAATCTGTCCTGTACTGTTGATTCCCACATGAATCTGTCCTGTACTGTCGATTCCCACATGAATCTGTCCTGTACTGTCGATTCCTCCACATGAATCTGTCCTGTACTGTCGATTCCCACATGAATCTGTCCTGTACTGTCGATTCCTCCACATGAATCTGTCCTGTACTGTCGTTTCCCACATGAATCTGTCCTGTACTGTCGATTCCCACATGAATCTGTCCTGTACTGTCGATTCCTCCGCATGAATCTGTCCTGTACTGTTGATTCCCACATGAATCTGTCCTGTACTGTTGATTCCCACATGAATCTGTCCTGTACTGTCGATTCCCACATGAATCTGTCCTGTACTGTCGATTCCCACATGAATCTGTCCTGTACTGTCGATTCCCACATGAATCTGTCCTGTACTGTCGATTCCTCCACATGAATCTGTCCTGTACTGTCGATTCCTCCACATGAATCTGTCCTGTACTGTCGATTCCTCCACATGAATCTGTCCTGTACTGTCGATTCCCACATGAATCTGTCCTGTACTGTCGATTCCCACATGAATCTGTCCTGTACTGTCGATTCCTCCACATGAATCTGTCCTGTACTGTCGATTCCCACATGAATCTGTCCTGTACTGTCGATTCCCACATGAATCTGTCCTGTACTGTCGATTCCTCCACATGAATCTGTCCTGTACTGTCGATTCCTCCACATGAATCTGTCCTGTACTGTCGATTCCCACATGAATCTGTCTTGTACTGTCGATTCCTCCACATGAATCTGTCCTGTACTGTCGATTCCTCCACATGAATCTGTCTTGTACTGTCGATTCCCACATGAATCTGTCTTGTACTGTCGACTCCTCCACATGAATCTGTCCTGTTCTGTCGATTCCCACATGAATCTGTCTTGTACTGTCGATTCCTCCACATGAATCTGTCTTGTACTGTCGATTCCCACATGAATCGGTCCTGTACTGTCGATTCCCACATGAATCTGTCCTGTACTGTCGATTCCTCCACATGAATCTGTCCTGTACTGTCGATTCCTCCACATGAATCTGTCCTGTACTGTCGATTCCTCCACATGAATCTGTCCTGTACTGTCGATTCCTCCGCATGAATCTGTCCTGTACTGTCGATTCCTCCACATGAATCTGTCCTGTACTGTCGATTCCCACATGAATCTGTCCTGTACTGTCGATTCCCACATGAATCTGTCCTGTACTGTCGATTCCCACATGAATCTGTCCTGTACTGTCGATTCCCACATGAATCTGTCCTGTACTGTCGATTCCCACATGAATCTGTCCTGTACTGTCGATTCCTCCACATGAATTAAATGCATCAATTATGGAATTTTTTTCAGTAGCCTAAACAGTTCAATAGTCCAGTGCCCCATCTGTCGTACATGGTCTGTTGACAGGCTGTCCTGCAGTCTATACATGTTGTTCATTGCGTTCTCCTTGTCCAGGTTATCGGGTAGCTCCGTTCTCCTTGTCCAGGTTATCGGGTAGCTCCGTTCTCCTTGTCCAGGTTATCGGGTAGCTCCGTTCTCCTTGTCCAGGTTATCGGGTAGCTCCGTTCTCCTTGTCCAGGTAATCGGGTAGCTCCGTTCTCCTTGTCCAGATTATCGGGAGCTCCGTTCTCCTTGTCCAGGTAATCGGGTAGCTCCGTTCTCCTTGTCCAGGTTATCGGGAGCTCCGTTCTCCTTGTCCAGGTAATCGGGTAGCTCCGTTCTCCTTGTCCAGGTTATCGGGTAGCTCCGTTCTCCTTGTCCAGGTTATCGGGTAGCACCGTTCTCCTTGTCCAGGTTATCGGGTAGCTCCGTTCTCCTTGTCCAGGTTATTGGGTAGCTCCGTTCTCCTTGTCCAGGTTATCGGGAGCTCCGTTCTCCTTGTCCAGATTATCGGGAGCTCCGTTCTCCTTGTCCAGGTAATCGGGTAGCTCCGTTCTCCTTGTCCAGATTATCGGGAGCTCCGTTCTCCTTGTCCAGGTAATCGGGTAGCTCCGTTCTCCTTGTCCAGGTTATCGGGAGCTCCGTTCTCCTTGTCCAGGTAATCGGGTAGCTCCGTTCTCCTTGTCCAGGTTATCGGGTAGCTCCGTTCTCCTTGTCCAGGTTATCGGGTAGCTCCGTTCTCCTTGTCCAGGTTATCGGGTAGCTCCGTTCTCCTTGTCCAGGTTATTGGGTAGCTCCGTTCTCCTTGTCCAGGTTATCGGGAGCTCCGTTCTCCTTGTCCAGATTATCGGGAGCTCCGTTCTCCTTGTCCAGGTAATCGGGTAGCTCCGTTCTCCTTGTCCAGGTTATCGGGTAGCTCCGTTCTTCTTGTCCAGATTATTGGGTAGCTCCGTTCTCCTTGTCCAGGTTATCGGGTAGCTCCGTTCTCCTTGTCCAGGTTCGATCGAGTAGATTATTTTTCTCATTTCAGTGTGATGTCTTTTTCCTGTCAATTGACCCGTACTTGTGCGGGGTACACCAAATAATAGTTTTCCCAATAGTTATTTTCTTTATGGGGTTTCATGTAGAGGCTTCTGCTTATGTTGGCAACGATGAAGCTCCAATGGCCCTCATACATCAAAAGTCAGACTCCTGACTTTTTGTCTTGGACGGCCAGTCGTACACCTTAATCTTTGTCTCTAGAGTTAAGGAACTTTGTGATGATGCAACTGGGTTTGCTGCTTGTGTCCCCTCTCGGGCTGCCTGTTCGAATTCTTCCATTCCGGTTGTTCCACAGCTTTCGGGGAAATTTACAAAACGAAGATTTGAATGGCATCTGAAGTCCTCCATCCCATTTAATATTTCAGTAAGCCCCGTAATGATGTATTTTTCTTCCTCCAGGGTTAACACGATTTCTGGAGCTTTGCTCATGTGATTTCCTCCAGGGTTAACATGGTTTCTGGAGCTTTGCTTGTGATTTCCTCCAGGGTTAACACGGTTTCTGGAGCTTTGCTCATGTGATTTCCTCCAGGGTTAGCACGGTTTCTGGAGCTTTGCTCATGTGATTTCCTCCAGGGTTAACACGATTTCTGGAGCTTTGCTCATGTGATTTCCTCCAAGGTTAACACGGTTTCTGGAGCTTTGCTCATGTGATTTCCTCCAGGGTTAACACGGTTTCAGCCTTCTCCCCTAATTTTCCCAGTTCAGTCATATCAGCTTTAATTCTTTTGACATCATCTGATATTTTCATAATCTGATTAGACAGTTTCTAATTGCCAGTGCGAATTTCTGTTGGTACACTCTTCAGCTGTCCCCATAGGAGAACCCTTTTTGGTTCCAGGTAGAACCCTTTTTGGTTCCAGGTAGAACCCTTTTTGGTTCCAGGTAGAACCCTTTTGGGTTCCAGGTAGAACCCTTTTGGGTTCCAGGTAGTACCCTTTTTTTTCTAAGAGTGTAGTGTCTCTAAATTGATTTTAGTCAAGTCGTCAGCTACTTTGTCCAGGGTCACGTTGTTTGGCTGGGCTTGTCTCCATTTTTAGCCCTAGTATTTACCATAACATGCAGGTGCCAACATAATGTTTCACTTGACTTTAGATTGGGCAATTTTTTTTGTAAAGAAACGGATCACGTTCACCTAACTACCTCATGACTAACTCATGGTTGCCATACTGGAAATCAAGTCTTTTTTGACGATTCATACTTGATCTTACTTGATTTATCTTTCAGACTTGAACACAATAAGCACCATTTACTTCCAATTGTACATACCTCTATTCTCAATAAATATCAATAAGTGTGATCTCCCAACATCGGAGAACATAAAAGTACTGACAATCCCAAACCGAAGTGAACTAACGCCCATAAGAACCTCGCTGCTCTGCTCCAACTGGTTTAGCCCACAAGACCACACAACACACCCTCTCTGTGTCAGCTATTCACAGCAAACCGTTACTCATCAGTCAGCTATCTGGGGGGGGGTTCTACAGCCCCAGTTCACTGAAAAACCTACCAAATTTACCCAGCAAAACCAATCAAGTTTACCCACCAAGTTTACCAAGGAAAACCAACCAAGTTTACCAAGCCAAACCAACCAAGTTTACCAAGCAAAGTTAACCAAGTTTACCAAAGAAAATCCAACCCAATTGACCCAGCAAAATCAACCAAGTTTACCCACCAAGTTTATCTAAGCAAAACCAACCAAGATTACCAAGCAAAACCAACCAAGTTTACCAAGAACGACCAACCACATTTACCAAGCAAAACCCACCATGTTTACCAAGCCATGCCAACTACGTTTACCATGCAAAACCAACCACGTTTACCAAGCAAAACCAACCACGTTTACCAAGCAAACCAACCACGTTTACCAAGCAAAACCAACCTGATCATAAAAGATGTTGGACCATGTCATTTCATTATACTAGACAATTTCTGTCTCTTGTTTTTTATGTGTATCCTGAAAAGCACTCCATTGGTTATAGTTATGGAACAATTATTGGCATCTTCATGGGTAGGTCTTTAATGTCTCTGCATCAAACACAACTTGAGTCTGTATTGAAAAGTGGTGTGAACAGTGACTCTGGAGTGCACCCTCTTCTTGTTCTGCCATGACTGCTGACAAACCATTCATTTATGTTATTCCTTGCTCTGACTTGCTCATTGTCTTAATAAAGATGTAACGTTGAAACAATAGACAATGTGCTCAATCACAGGTCATCATTCAAAAAGTGGTTGTGCTGCTGACTCCCTGTTACTGTTATACAGTCCATATGAACAGCATTCCAATTAGACTGTTGAAGTGAAATGTTTAAGTGGGTGGGAAAAGGCACCAGACCCAGACACTCCCAGTCCCATGCCCTTCTCTGTCACACAGATGCTTCTTCCCTACGGCCCTCACACTCCTCTTTCTTCTCCCTCCCTTACCCTCCCGCCCTCTGCCCTGACTTACTGATGGCAGGCTGAGCATCCACACCTGCAACACACCTGCAACACACCTGCACAGGAGCATTGATCTCACTACCTGTCCCTGCCCACACACACCCTGTTCTGAGGCCTTAGTCAGCCATAGGTTGTATGAGTCAACACACCCTTGTCTGAGGCCTCTGTAGCTCAATTGGTAGAGCATGGCGCTTGTAACGCCAGGGTAGTGGGTTCGATCCCCAGGACCACCATTACGTGAAAATGTAGGCGCACATGACTGTAAGTCGCTTTTGATAAAAGCGTCTGCTAAATGGCATATTATTATTATTATAAATCAGATGTTGTGGCAGTAAACTGGCTACGCTCTCAGTCTATTGTGTGGTAGTGTGAGGAGGATATGGTATATACTCATACAAAAAGGGTTCCAAAACGGTTCTTCGGCTGTCCCCATAGGAGAACCCTTTTTGGTTCCAGGTAGAACCCTTTTTGGTTCCCTTTTGGGTTCCGTGTATGGAACCAAAAATGCTTCTTTAAAGGGTTCTCATATGGGGACAGCTGAAGAACCCTTTTAGAGTGTAGAACATAACATGAAACATGATGTGGAACTCTATCCCAGTGTGATATCAGATCTACTAATCAGTCTTTCAACAACCCTTGTCTCAATGCCATACCCTCCTATTTGAGTCATCTCTCTCTTTATCTCACACAAACACAGAGACACACACACACACACACACACACACACAAACACACACACACACACACACACAGAGAGACACACACACACACACACACACACACACACACACAGACACACACTCTCTCGCTCACTTTCTCTCTCACTTTCTCTCTCTTTCTCTCTCTCTCTCTCTCTCTCTCTCTCTCTCTCTCTCTCTCTCTCTCTCTCTCTCTCTCTCTCTCCCTCCATTGTCTCACGATGGTGTCATTCTGGTACATACGGTAGAGACAGGGGCTGAGCAGAAAACTGTTTCTCCATACCAAAGCCAAGCTAGTTGTGAGGGCGGTGACTATGAGAAGTCCTCTATAAATATATCAACACTTTCTACAGTTTCATTCCATCAGAGCACTACACTACGGAGAACCTTACCTGAGAAGTACCAGTCCTGATCACTACCCACTAAGAACTAATGGTGATGGTGAGTAAAGAGATTTGACCATTATTAGCTGTTGGCTGCTGTTCGGGGACAACTGTTTGAAATGAGGTTTTTTAACTCTGAATGTATTCACGGATACAATATTTGAACTTCTAATAAGAACGTCAGCAGCATCGTCAGACTGTTCATATTCCTAGTGCTATTGTTGCTGATTGACACACAATGATTGGACACTACTGTAGTAGGTAATTGATGGCAACCATGGCAAGATGACATTTGTTATTAGGGATACAAGGGTTCAGTGTTGGGTTGGTATGTCAGGGCATTTGGGAGACAGGTGTACTACACTAGGTTACAGACCTGCTCCCTATACCTGTCTGTTAAACTAGGTTACAGCCTGCTCCCTAGACCTGTCTGTTAAACTAGGTTACAGACCTGCTCCCTAGACCTGCTCTACAGCATTGGTTCCCAACTCTGGTCCTCCGGGCCTCCCAACAGTAAACATTTTTGTTGAAGCCCTGGACAAAAACACCTGATGACTTGATGATTTGTTGACAAGTAGAATGTCCAGAGCTTTAACAAACAGGAGGACTGGAGTTAGGCTGTTGGGGGTACTGGAGGACTGGAGTAGGGAACCACTGTTGGGGGTACTGGAGGACTGGAGTAGGGAACCACTGTTGGGGGTACTGGAGGACTGGAGTAGGGAACCACTGTTGGGGGTACTGGAGGACTGGAGTAGGGAACCACTGTTGGGGGTACTGGAGGACTGGAGTAGGGAACCACTGTTGGGGGTACTGGAGGACTGGAGTAGGGAACCACTGTTGGGGGTACTGGAGGACTGGAGTAGGGAACCACTGTTGGGGGTACTGGAGGACTGGAGTAGGGAACCATTGCTCTAGACAAAGGAGATCTAATCTGTCTTTGGGAATAGGGACCTTGATCTTGACTACCTCCGATCCTTAGGGGATGGTTGATCACTGCCCTCCTTTCACATACACTGGTCCAAAAATACATGCAGATCCATTTGAACACATTGAGATGAGTATATACTGTACCTAACAATGAGTTGTGAGTAGTGATGGCCAGAACAATTCTGTGTCATAAAACCAACGTATTAGCTGGTAATGTGTTACAGCACTGTTGTACACTGATCAGAGATACACACGCCAGGCGCACCACACCTTGTGTCAGTCAGAGCTTTAATCACAGGGTTCTGCACCACACCTTGTGTCAGTCAGAGCTTTAATCACAGGGTTCTGCACCACGCCTTGTTGTGTGATTGGCTCTAATCAAATCAAATCAAACTTGATTTAAAGGGACTTTTGATCTACAGTGCATTTGGAAAGTATTCAGACCCTTTGAATTCTTCCACATTTTGTTACATTACAGCCTAAAATTGATTAAATTGTTTTTTTTCCCTCATCAATCTACACACAATACCCCATAATGACAAAGCGAAAACAGGTTTCTAGAAATGTTTGCAAATTTATTTTAAAAAGAACTGAAATACCTTATTTACACAAGGATTCAGACCCTTTGCTATGAGACTCAAAATTGAGCTCCGGTGCATTCTGTTTCCATTGATCATCCTTGAGATGTTTCTACAACTTGATTGGAGTCCACTTGGGGTAAATTCAATTGATTGGACATGATTTGGAAAGGCACACACCTGTCTATATAAGGTCCCACAGCTGACAGTGCATGTCAGAGCAAAAACCAAGCCATGAGGGCGAAGGAATTGTCCGTAGAGCTTCGAAACAGGATTGTATCAAGGCACAGATCTGGGGAAGGGTACCAAAACATTTCTGCAGCATTGAAGGTCCCCAAGAACACATTGGCCTCCATCATTCTTAAATGGAAGAAGTTTGGAACCACCAAGACACCAAGAACCCGATGGTCACTCTGACAGAGCTCTAGAGTTCCTCTGTGGTGATGGGAGAACCTTCCAGAAGGACAACCATCTCTGCAGCACTCTACCAATCAGGCCTTTATGGTGGAGTGGCCAGACAGAAGCCACTCCTCAGTAAAAGGCACATGACAGCCAGCTTGGAGTTTGCCAAAAGGCACCTAAAGACTCTCAGACCATGAGAAACAAGATTCTCTGGTCTGATGAAACCAAGATTGAACTCTTTGGCCTGAATGCCGAGTGTCACGTCTGGAGGAAACCTACGGTGAAGCATGGTGGTGGCAGCATCATGCTGTGGGGATGTTTTTCAGTGGCAGGGGCTGGGAGACTAGTCAGGATCGAGGGAAAGATGAACGGAGCAAAGGACAGAGAGATCCTTGATGAAAACCTGCTCCAGAGCACTCAGGACCTCAGACTGGGGTCAAGATTCACCTTCCAACAGGACAATGACCCTAAGCACACAGCCAAGACAACGCAGGAGTGGCTTCGGGCCCAGCCAGAGCCCGGATTTGAACCTGATCGAACATCTCTGGAGAGACCTTAAAATAGCTGTGCAGCGACGCTCCCCATCCAACCTGACAGAGCTTGAGAGGATTTGCAGAAAATAATGGGAGAAACTCCCCAAATACAGGTGTGTCAAGCTTGTAGCTTCATACCCAAGAAGACTTGAGGCTGTAATCGCTGCCAAAGGTGCTTCAACAAAGTACTGAGTAAAGGGTCTGAATACTTATGTAAATGTGATATTTCAGTTTTTTATATATATATATATATATATATAACCCGTTTTTGCTTTGTCATTATGGGGTATTGTGTGTAGATTGATGAGTAAAAAAACCAATGTAATAATTTTAGAATAAGGCTGTAACGTAACAAAATGTGGAAAAAGTCAAGGAGTCTGAATAAATAATAATATGCCATTTAGCAGACGCTTTTATCCAAAGCGACTTACAGTCATGCGAGCATATATATATATTTTTTTGTGTATGGGTGGTCCCGGGGATCGAACCCACTACCATGGCGTTACAACCGCCGTGCTCTACCAGCTAAGCTACAGAGGAGCTACTTTCCGAATGCACTGTATATCAGAAAATATTAGTACATGACAAAAGTTTGTGGAATTGGGAGAAAAAAAAAGTGTTATCACATACGAATATCCTATTATTAATAGGCTATTGTTGTTTTTATTATTAATACTGCTATTATTGTTATTGTTATCATTAATAGCAGTATCAATGTTAATATTAGTAATATTATTATGAATATGAATGTTATTTATATCTATGTCATTATCATGATGTTATATTCTGTCATTAGTCCTATTGGGCCATCCACATGGCATAAAGCACAACGAGAGAGATTATTCTCCTGTCAGGTAACCTGTTCTCTCTCTCACAGACTCCACCCCGTTTTCAGCAGATACCTTTCATTACCGAGGGAGCAGTCTTTCGAAAAGTATCTCACACCTGAGTGAGAAACTCAACAACCAATATCGATTAAACTGATTCCCAAATTAATTATTTCCGGAACAGAATTAGTTAAACACGAGAAACAGACAAACAAACATCGCTCTCGGTTGGAATACTTGGAACTTTTATTTTCTATCTTTCTGAGACGTCCAACCGTCACAACCGAGTGTCGAAATGAGTTTCGTGACTCAAGATCATGTATTTTTGTCCGCTTTGCAGCCCAAGACCGCAGTCAGCACTTATGCTGTCCCGTCCGAGATCCAGCTCGGGGGTAATGGGGGCACCCTGTCGGATGAGATGACCCGGACCAAGCGGGTCCAGCAGCAGGTTGCTATGCGACTCGCCGAGAAAACCTCGACGCTTCCACGTCAGAACGGCTCAGCCTCACACTACACCTCCTCAGGTAGGAACTAACCTCCTATGGTGACATGGCACTCAAATGTACAATAAACTAACTATTGACTTGGCAATTAATGTGTTTACTGTAGCGGAATAATGTATTTAGCGTATTTCTACTATATGCCCATAGGGACCGATCCCGACCGTTAAATGCGCGTAAATGGAACGCTATTTCCCTTTTTATGCACTTTTCTCTCTACCATATTCAGACCTGGAATTGAAGCATGAAAATAGCATGCTATTCACCAACTAACTATTCGTTTTTTTGGTGGAGATCGAATAAATGAAGGTGTGGCGGAGGAGTGTCTAGGATTGTCTAGGTGTGTCTACATATAGCCATATTCTGACCTTGATTTAAACCCCTAATAATTCCACCACCTTTACTCGGGAGGAAACCATGAATAACGTCTAGCGAACCTACCAGTTCATCTACTTATTTTTTTCCCGATAGAAATAACACCATTCTCCATGCACTGTAATTTACAACTCGATAAGAGCTATTGATAAGAGCTAGGTAAATGAGTAATCCGTTTGGAGAAGGGAATCATAAAAATAAATTACACTTGATTTAGATCTATTTTACCTTATAATAGCTGGAAACAAATGTGAAACCAGTGACATAGCGGTAAACTGAAGCGTATCAACATATCAATTTTCCCACAGTAAAGTTTATGAAATGCTGTGCCATTACGCAGAATTTAAATTGTACGGCCATTTAACTTGTATCGTGTTAAATATTAGCCACTATCTGGAGCCACCGTCAGTAATGGCCATAGTCATTTACAACTGTCACTTAAGTGTTTGTTTCCTTCCATTTGTAGCCTACACCCCATTGGGCGCACACCTGCTTGAATCATCGTTGTTTCCTCTGCGCTTATAACGCCAAGGTAGTGGGTTCGAACCCCGGTGCCACCCATACACAAAAAAATGTGTGCACGCATGACTGTAAATCGCTTTGGATAAAAGCGTCTGCTAAATGGCATATTATTATTTCGAACCAACGTGGAATAGACTTTGAATCCCAGTGGGATTTCACATAATTCCATTACCATTCCGTTTACCTTTCTTTCCTCTGTGACGTCTGTGTAGCTGTTCCTGAGAGTCGCTAGCATTAGTGGATCATATTTGGCTAACGTTGTGCAATAATTTGGGACATGTAGCCTATTTGAATTATTATGGAATTGAGACCGCACATAGCAGTTTAAACCTGGAGCTTGTATATGCAATTTACAGGATGAATCAAACCACTGTATTTTTGATTCATCAATATATTTAGTGTGTACAGGCTCTCCAAACCTGTTTTTTATTATTAATAAATACTTTCCTATCCTAAATAATCTACAAGATCAGAGTATTTTTAAATCTACCAATTGGTGCTGAAACGGAGACGGATATGCAAATATTTAGACAGCTTTCTTTCTCTGATCCCTAATATTCTGAACCCATTCCCTCGATATATTCGAGTCAATATATTCGATTATTTTGACAAAATCAAAACTTTAGGGATGGCTTAAGATAAATGTACTAAAAACCTTCTTGTACCTCTGAGTATATGCATTTGACTTTCCACACCTGTCAGCATTTTTTTTCTCCTTGCTGTAAATGTTGGAGGGAAAGTGTCCATTCACACACACACACACACACACACACACACACACACACACACACACACACACACACACACACACACACACACACACACACACACACACACACACACACACACACACACACACACTTCGAAAGGACTGTGAGAATTAACCTTTACAGTAAAACAAAGAAAAAAACTGCTGCACCCTCTTGCTTTTAGAATGTATGAAAATAGTTAGTTTAACTGACAAGCCCAAACAAGCATGGCTTTTATGAAATTATCTCACTGCCAGGTACGAGAGAGAGTGGGGGGGAGAGAGGGAGAGAGAGAGAGAGAGAGAGAGAGAGAGAGAGAGAGAGAGAGAGAGGGAGAGAGAGAGAGAGAGAGAGAGAGAGAGAGAGAGAAAACCAAAGAAAAGTAACAACAGTGATAAATGGTTTGATGAAGAATGCAAAAACCTAAGAAAGAAATTGAGAAACCTATCCAACGAAAAACATAGAGACCCAGAAAACCTGAGCCTACGCCTTCACTATGGTGAATCACTAAAACAATACAGAAATACACTACGGAAAAAGAAGGAACAGCATGTCAGAAATCAGCTCAATGTAATTGAAGAATCCATAGACTCTAACCACTTCTGGGAAAATTGGAAAACACTAAACAAATAACAACACAAAGAGCTAGCTATTCAAAACGGAGATGTATGGGTAAACCACTTCTCCAATCCTTTTGGCCCTATAACAGAGAACAAACAGCAAAAAAATATACATGATCAAATGCAAATCTTAGAATCAACTATTAAAGACTACCAGAACCCACTGGATTCTCCAATTACATTGAATGAACTACAGGACAAAATATAAACCCTCCAACCCAAAAAGGCCTGTGGTGTTGATGGTATCCTCAATGAAATGATAAAATATACAGACCACAAATTTCAATTAGCTATACTTAAACTCTTTAACATCATCCTTAGCTCTGGCATCTTCCCCAATATTTGGAACCAAGGACTGATCACCCCAATCCACAAAAGTGGAGACAAATTTGACCCCAATAACTAGTGTGGGATATGCGTCAACAGCAACCTTGGGAAAATCCTCTGCATTATCATTAACAGCAGACTAGTTCATTTCCTCAGTGAAAACAATGTACTGAGCAAATGTCAAATTGGCTTTTTACCAAATTACCGTACGACAGACCACGTATTCACCCTGCACACCCTAATTGACAAACAAACAAACCAAAACAAAGGCAAAGTCTTCTCATGCTTTGTTGATTTAAAAAAAGCTTTTGACTCAATTTGGCATGAGGGTCTGCTATACAAATTGATGGAAAATGGGGTTGGGGGAAAAACATACGACATTATAAAATCCATGTACACAAACAACAAGTGTGCGGTTAAAATTGGCAAAAAACACACACATTTCTTTCCACAGGGCCGTGGGGTGAAACAGATATGCAGTTTAAGCCCCACCCTCTTCAACATATATATCAACGAATTGGCGAGGGCACTAGAACAGTCTGCAGCACCCAGCCTCACCCTACTAGAATCTGAAGTCAAATGTCTTCTGTTTGCTGATGATCTGGTGCTTCTGTCCTCAACCAAGGAGGGCCTACAGCAGCACCTAGATCTTCTGCACAGATTCTGTCAGACCTGGGCCCTGACAGTAAATCTCAGTAAGACAAAAATAATGGTGTTCCAAAAAAGGTCCAGTTGCCAGGACCACAAATACAAATTCCATCTAGACACCGTTGCCCTAGAGCACACAAAAAACGATACATACCTCGGCCTAAACATCAGCGCCACAGGTAACTTCCACAAAGCTGTGAACGATCTGAGAGACAAGGCAAGAAGGGCCTTCTATGCCATCAAAAGGAACATAAAATGTGACATACCAATTAGGATCTGGCTAAAAATACTTGAATCAGTTATAGAACCCATTGCCCTTTATGGTTGTGAGGTCTGGGGTCCGCTCACCAACCAAGAATTCACAAAATGGGACAAACACCAAATTGAGACTCTGCATGCAGAATTCTGCAAAAACATCCTCCGTGTACAACGTAAAACACCAAATAATGCATGCAGAGCAGAATTAGGCCAATACCCGCTAATTATCAAAATCCAGAAAAGAGCCATTCAATTCTATAACCACCTAAAAGGAAGCGATACCCAAACCTTCCATTACAAAGCCATCACCTACAGAGAGATGAACCTGGAGAAGAGTCCCCTAAGCAAGCTGGTTCTGGGGCTCTGTTCACAAACACAAACAGACCTCACAAAGCCCCAGGACAACAACACAATTAGACCCAACCAAATCATGAGAAAACAAAAAGAGAATTACTTGACACATTGGAAAGAACAAACAAAAAAACAGAGCAAACTAGAATGCTATTTGGCCCTAAACAGAGAGTACACAGTGGCAGAATACCTGACCACTGTGACTGACCCAAACTTAAGGAAAGCTTTGACTATGTACAGACTCAGTGAGCATAGCCTTGCTATTGAGAAAGGCCGCCGTAGGCAGACCTGGCTCTCAAGAGAAGACAGGCTATGTGCACACTGCCCACAAAATGAGGTGGAAACTGAGCTGCACTTCCTAACCTCCTGCCAAATGTATGACCATATTAGAGACACATATTTCCCTCAGCGATCCACAAAGAATTCGAAAACAAACCCAATTTTTATAAACTCCATTATCTACTGGGTGAAAAACCACAGTGTGCCATCACAGCTGCAAGATTTGTGATCTGTTGCCACAAGAAAAGGGCAACCAGTGGAGAACAAACACCATTGTAAATACAACCCATATTTATGTTTATTTATTTTCCCATTTGTACTTTAACTATTTGCACATTGTTACAACACTGTATATAGACATAATATGACATTTGAAATGTCTTTATTCTTTTGAAACTTCTGAGTGTAATGTTTACTGTTAATATTTATTGTTTAGTTCACTTTTGTTTACTATCTACTTCACTTGCTTTGGCAATGTTAACATACGTTTCCCATGTCAATAAAGCCCTTAAATTGAAATTGAAATTGAATTGAGAGAGAGAGAGAGAGAGATAGA
>NC_139996.1:3686068-3706068 GCF_964263955.1 Coregonus lavaretus
TATTTGAAAGAAAACAAAATGCCATTTGCAACCCAGGTCAGGCAGGTGTGGTGCTTCAGTAGTATTGTTGTTATCTTGGCTGTGGGGTAACCAATGGCAACCAGGTCAGAATATAGCTGATCATGTGTTGGTGTAATGGGTGGTGTGTCTGTGTGTTTGTGTGTGTGTGTGTGTGTGTGTGTGTTAAAATAATTCCCCTATGGGGACAAACCGAAGAACCCTAAATGGTTCTACTTTAGCACCTTTTTTTCTAAGAGTGTACATGTCCCAAATTATTGTAATCCGTTAGCCTAATATGATCCACTATTGCTCGCGATCCTCAGGAACAACCACACGAATGTCACAGAGGAAAGAAAGGTAAACTAAAGATGTAATGGAATGATGCAAAATGTAAGGAAACTAACACTAAAAGTGACAGTTATAAATGCATGTGGGTATAACTGACGGTGGCTACCGATAGTGTGGTCCCCTGTAGCTCAGTTGGTAGAGCATGGCGCTTGCAACGCCAGGGTTGTGGGTTCGTTTCCCACGGGGGGGGGGGGGGCAGTATGAAAATGTATGCACTCACTAACTGTAAGGCGCTATGGATAAGAGCGTCTGCTAAATGACTAAAAATGTGAAATGCTTAATATTTAACATGATACAAATTTTAAAAAGTCTGGGTATATAATTAAAACAGTCTAGAAATCATAAATCAACTTGGTAGGTTTATACTGGGGTTTGTGCACGGCTACAGAAGCCTATAGCTTGGGTCTCCAAATGTCATCTCTGCAGGTTAAAAGGTCAGCATTTCACTCTGGAAAAGGTGATATGTTGATTTGCTGCCATATGACTGGTTTCACATTTGTCTCCAGCGATCAGAAGATAAAACAATTTACTTTTACAGTCCCATTATCCAAACCGATTGCTCAGTTACCTAGCTCTTATCAATTTGTAAATAATGGTGCATGGAGAATGGTGTTATTTCTGTCAGAAAAATTAAGTAGACATTGTTCCACTTGGAACTGGCAGGTTGCTTGACCTTATTGATCACGCGTACAGGTGGTGGAATTAAGTCTAGGTCAGAATACGGTGTATTTTTTAGTCATTTTAGCAGACGCTCTTATCCGGAGCGACTTACAGTTAGCGAGCGCATACATTTTTCATACTGGCCCCCCCCGTGGGAAGCGAACCCACAACCCTGGCGTTGCAAGCGCCATGCTCTACCAACTGAGCTACAGGACACCTCCTCTCCACCTTAGTTTATATGATCTCCACCTCGAACGAATAGCAGGTGAACAACACACTATTCTCATGCTTAAGTTCCAGGTCAGATAACGCACAGAGAGAAAAGTGCATTAAAAGAGATTTACGTTCCATTTACGCGTGGCGCTTAACTCGGGTCGGACTCCCCCCCCCTAGCTGTCTAACATCTATACTCTCCCACTATGTAGCTATCAACAAAACCTGCCTATGGAAACAGTACTTTATGAACTTCCCCCAATAGCTGTCTAACATCTATACTCTCCCACTATGTAGCTATCAACAAAACCTGCCTATGGAAACAGTACTTTATGAAGGGACATAAAGTTTAACCATACTGAACCTTGTATCCAGTCAAAATATAATAAAATGTCCCAACAAGTTTTACAATGTCATATCCAATATCATTAAACTAGTTATGTCAATGTCATATGCAATATCATTAAACTAGTTATGTCAATGTCATATTCCATATCATTAAACTAGTTATGTCAATACCATATCCCATATCATTAAACTAGTTATGTCAATACCATATCCCATATCATTAAACTAGTTATGTCAATACCATATCCCATATCATTAAACTAGTTGTGTCAATACCATATCCCATATCATTAAACTAGTTATGTCGATGTTTGTTGTAATTATGATTTGTTATGGTGTGGTGGTGGCGGTAAAAATCACAAGGCCTCATTGGGCTGATTCAGGTCCCTCCTTTGTGTTGTCTTTAGATTGGATCAGGCTTTGGTGGGCTGATTCAGGTCCTTCCTTTGTGTTGTCTTTAGATTGGATCAGGCTTTGGTGAGCGGTTTAATGACATTGTCAGATTTTCCCTGTCTTTTGTTTTGTAGAATACGGCGGCGGTTCTTCAACAACGAAGTACCATACCTTCAACCCAGGGTTCAGCTCCAAGTCCTACGTCTACACAGGCTCCAGACCTGTCATGGTGAGTGGTAGTCCTACGTCTACACAGGCTCCAGACCTGTCATGACAGGCTCCAGACCTGTCATGGTGAGTGGTAGTCCTACGTCTACACAGGCTCCAGACCTGTCATGGTGAGTGGTAGTCCTACGTCTACACAGGCTCCAGACCTGTCATGGTGAGTGGTAGTCCTACGTCTACACAGCCTCCAGACCTGTCATGACAGGCTCCAGACCTGTCATGGTGAGTGGTAGTCCTACGTCTACACAGCCTCCAGACCTGTCATGACAGGCTCCAGACCAGTCGTGATGAGCGGTTGTCTTAGGGACCAGGTATAACAAACAATACCGCCCTGGCAGAACGTATTCTTACTCTCAGGAAAATACTGCTACTGATACTGGATATCAGATCATATGTTCAGCAAAAGGCCCATGAATGAGTTAAGCGGTTGGGCGTCTCCAATAAGGAGATAGAGACATTATAGTCGGTGTCTGTCTACGTTAACATATGGACAGTGTACTCTCTGTGTGCTCTCTGCAGCTCCCTGTAAATACACAGTGGGATGGTTTCACATTGCGGTGTAGCAGAGCCAGTGATCTAGGTCTTCTCTGAGCTCCAGAAGTGCGGTATTTCACAGCAGGGGGGGGGGGTTAGTTGTCTCAAATAAAATAAAATAAAATAAAATAAAATGTTATCTGCCACATGCGCCGAATACAACAGGTGTTGACCATACAGTGAAATGCTTACTTACAAGCCCTTAACCAACAATGCAGTTTTAAGAAAGAAAAAAAAAAAGTGTTAAGTAAAAATAGCAAATAATTAAAGAGCAGCAGTAAAATAACAGTAGGGAGGCTATATACAGGGGGTACCGGTACAGAGTCAATGGTAAATAACAGTAGGGAGGCTATATACAGGGGGTATCGATACAGAGTCAATGGGAAATAACAGTAGGGAGGCTATATACAGGGGGTACCGGTACAGAGTCAATGGGAAATAACAGTAGGGAGGCTATATACAGGGGGTACCGGTACAGAGTCAATGGGAAATAACAGTAGGGAGGCTATATACAGGGGGTACCGGTACAGAGTCAATGTGAAATAACAGTAGGGAGGCTATATACAGGGGGTACCAGTACAGAGTAAATGTGAAATAACAGTAGGGAGGCTATATACAGGGGGTACCGGTACAGAGTCAATGGGAAATAACAGTAGGGAGGCTATATACAGGGGGTACCGGTACAGAGTCAATGGGAAATAACAGTAGGGAGGCTATATACAGGGGGGTACCGGTACAGAGTCAGTGTTAGTCGAGGTAATTGAGGTAATATGTACATGTAGGTAGAGTTATTAAAGTGACTATGCATAGATAATAAACAGAGTAGCAGCAACGTAAAAGAGGGGGTGGGGTTGGGGTGGTGGGGCAATGCAAATAGTCGGGGTAGTCATGATTAACTATTCAGGAGTCTTATGGCTTGGGGGTAGAAGCTGTTAAGAAGCCTCTTGGACCTAGATTTGGCACTCCGGTACCACTTGCCGTGCGGTAGCAGAGAGAACAGTCTAATGACTAGGGTGGCTGGAGTCTGTGACAATTTTCAGGGCCTTCCTCTGGGGGTTAAACGTCTTCATTCTTCTTCTTCTTCTCCTCTCATTCACCTCCTCTTCCTCCCCTCCTCTTCCTCCTCCTCCTCCTCCTCTTCCTCCTCCTCCTATTTCTCCCCCTCCTCCTCTTCCTCCCCTCCTCTTCCTCCCCTCCTCTTCCTCTCCCTCCTCCTCCTCCTCTTCCTCCCCTCCTCATCCTCTCCCTCCTCCTCCTCTTCCTCCTCCTCCTCTTCCTCCCCTCCTATTCCTCCTCTTCCTCTTCCTCCTCTTCCTCCTCTCCTCTTCCTCCCCCCTCCTCCTCCTCCTCCTCCTCCTCCTCCTCCTCCTCCTCCTCCTCTTCCTCCTCCTCCTCCTCCTCCTCCTATTCCTCCTCCTCCTCTTCCTCCCCTCATCTTCCTCCTCCTCATCTTGCTCATCCTCTTCCTCCCTCCTCCTCCTCTTCCTCCTCCTCATCTTCCTCCCCTCCTCTTCTTCCTCCTTTTCTTCCTCCTCTCCTCTTCCTCCACCTCCTCCTCCTCCTCTTCCTCCCCTCCTTTTCCACCCCCTCCTCCTCCTCCTCTTCCTCCTCCTCCTATTCCTCCTCCTCTTCCTCCCCTCATCTTCCTCCTCCTCATCTTCCTCCTCCTCTTCCTCCCGTCCTCTTCCTCCCCCTCCTCCTCCTCCTCTTCCTCCTCCTCCTATTCCTCCTCCTCTTCCTCCCCTCATCTTCCTCCTCCTCATCTTCCTCCTCCTCTTCCTCCCTCCTCCTCCTCTTCCTCCTCCTCATCTTCCTCCCCTCCTCTTCTTCCTCCTTTTCTTCCTCCTCCTGCTCTTCCTCTCTCCTCCTCCCCTTCCTACCCTCCTCCTCCTCTTCCTCCACTCCTCTCCTCTTCCTCTCCCTCCTCCCCATCCCCTCCTCTTCCTCCCCCCATCTCCTCCTCCCCTCCTCTTCCTCCTCATATGTCCCAGGCACCCAAGATGTCTCAGCACTCAGGCGGTTTCTCCTCCCACTCGGCGGCGGATCTGGGCGGTGGTCAGAGGGTCACCATGGGAGGTTTAGGAAGAGGAGGTGGAGGGCACAACTACCACGATGACATGCGTCTGGGAGGGGGGTACCAAGGAGGAGGGGGCTACCAGGTAACATTTGAATGATTCACTTTATTTGAATGATTTATTGTATTTTAATGATTTATTGTATTTTAATGATTTACTGTATTTTAATTATTTATTGTATTTTAATGATTTACTGTATTTTAATGATTTATTGTATTTTAATGATTTACTGTATCTTAACGATTTATTGTATTTTAAAGATTAATTGTAATTTAATGATTTACTGTATCTTAATGATTTATTGTATTTTAATGATTTATTGTATTTGAATGATTTATTGTATTTTAATGATTTACTGTATTTTAATGATTTATTGTATTCTGTGTACTGTATAAAACTATGTTTACTGAATCTACACCACATAAGAAATATATTTTAATTTGTCATTATAATTACTTTTCTATATATACAGTATTTAGTATACAGTAATAATTACTTTAATTTGTATATATACAGTAATACAGTAATATACTGTAAATACCAGGGTGCTGATTTATTTATGTTTTGTTCTACAGGGAGGAGGGATCTACCAGGGAGGAGGAGGGGGCATCGTGAGGGGGCAACAGATGTCCACCTTGATCCGGACGATGAGCCGTGGCCCTGGGCCAGATCCGGAGACCTCCCTGCGCTCCATGAGACTCCAGAACCTGCCTGCACAGGTATATGAATTTATATATATATATATATTATGTTTTGTGTGTGTATTGTGTGAACGTCAAATGTTTTTCTTGCAAGTGTTGTTCTGTATATCTGTGTTGTTGATATCTTTCTATCTGGATTGATGATAATCTGGCTTGATGTAGATGTTGATGATGATCTGGATTGATGATGATCTGAATTGATGTGGATGTTGATGATGATCTGGATTGATGATGATCTGAATTGATGTGGATGTTGTTGATGATCTGGATTGATGATGATCTGGATTGATGATGATCTGGGTGATTATGATCTGGATGGATGATGATCTGGATTGATGATGATCTGGATGTTGATGATGATCTGGATTGATGATGATCTGGATGATTATGATCTGGATTGATGATGATCTGGATTGATGATGATCTGGATGTTGATGATGATCTGGATTGATGATGATTTAGATTGATGTGGATGTTGATGATGAACTTTTGTATGCACACCAAGACAAATTCCTCTGTTCCTGTTCCAGTTTGTTGCTTGGCAACAACACTTCCTGATTCTGTTTCTGTTTCTTGTTTCAGCCGTCCCCAGTGGCATCCTGGGTGGCTGCGGACGTCGGCGATGGGGGCAGCCTGGTCTCAGACCGCGACGCCACCTTCAGCCGCCAGCAGTCTGTCTACAGCACCGTTAGCGGAGGAGCCTACAGCTCAGGGACACAAATGAGAAAGGCAGGAGGAGGAGGAGGAGGAGGAAGAGGGGGGTCCATGGTACCCATGAGGCGTTCACTCAGCGGGACACTAGCCCAGAGCGGAGGAGGGGATATGATGGTTGGTGGAGCGCCCTACCGGACATTTTACACAAGATTAACACATTCCGTTTGCACGGCATGTGAAATGACTTGATAACCTGTTTCTCATACAATTGAAATGTATTTAGGAACAAACGATGCACTCCTAACTAGCTTTACATGCTGACCACACCGTTCGCGTTGAAATATAAATGTACACATACATGTTATTCAATCATTGCATCCAAACTGCTCGCGCGCGTCAACGAGAGTCTGCGTAGCCAGGCGCTAAAATAGAACTTGGTTCTATTTGTGACGCTTGACGCGCTGCAAGTCCCGCCTCTCCTATCTCCTCATTGGTTTTTAGGAGCGTATACCCACGTGGGTGATTGAAAGATGAACTGAGGTCCGCGCTCCAGTCCAGTTGGTGGTGGTGATGCATCTTAAAGTTGGTTGCCAACTGACATATAAAGTCCAAAGAAGAAGAAGAAGAAGAAGAAGGAGAAGAAGAAGAAGAAGACTGAAGGAGGAAAGATGACTAGAAACAAACTTGGATTACCCTTTTATCTGTGGATTAATTGTCGGAGCGCGTTCCCGGTCTAGTCAGCATGTTAAGGAATTTGTCAAAGCAAAGACAGGGTAGAATGCATTTTTAACGTGTCACAGTACACCTTCTTCACAGTAAAAACATTTATTTTATAATGATTGTATTCATAAGATTGTATTTTTTTTATTTTTAACATCCGGTAGGGAGGAGAGGAGATGATGACGGTTCAGCAGCAGCATTCATTTAAAGGGCCAGCGTACCGCACCATCAGCAGGATCAACAACAGGAACAACAGGATGTCCATGGGCTCCATGTCCGGGGCTTCCACCTTCCCCCCTGGGGGGAGCAGCTACAGTGGAGGAGGAGGAGGAGGAGGAGGAGGCGGAGAGTTCGTGATGGGCCAGGTGAGGGTAACGATATGATAACTTTCATTTAGTTTGCATGGAAATGTATTTTATTTGGTCAGCACACAGAACCCACTATAATACAGTATAACAATACAACCCGCTATAATACAGTATAACAATACAACCCGCTATAATACAGTATAACAATACAACCCGCTATAATACAGTATAACAATACAACCCGCTATAATACAGTATAACAATACAACCCGCTATAATACAGTATAACAATACAACCCGCTATAATACAGTATAACAGTACAACCCGCTATAATACAGTATAACAATACAACCTGCTATAATACAGTATAACAATACAACCCGCTATAATACAGTATAACAATACAACCCGCTATAATACAGTATAACAATACAACGTACTGCAACAGAACAACACTGGGAGGTGAGCCCACACATATTCACATAGCCCCTGGTCCATGATGGGCCTAATCTGAGAGGTATTCTTAGCACCTAGCACACTGTCGCTATTTTACCTGCCTTGATTCTAAATGGATGTTTTTTTTTTATTTTTTTTATAATTATTATTATTAGCTATTATAAATAAGAAAAATGCCTTAGTCAAGCTTTCAGATAATGAAAAGCGCTATACAAATTCAAATGTATAATTGTTATTGTTGTTATGATTATGTATTTGTATAATATTGTTATTATTGTTATTGTTATTGTTATGTATTATTTGTAGGTGTTGTCGGGGTCTCAGGGGAATCTGATGATGATGCAACAGCAGAGACAGGCCTCTCTGCCCAGGACCATGTCTGTCAAGAGCATGCACAGTGTCGGGAAGGGCATGGATATCTACGACAGACAGATGGACATGACTGACAGCATGGGAAACCTCAGCGGGTAAGACATGACTGGCACTGTGCCTAATAAAACAGGTGTGGACTTTACTGTGAAATGCTTACTTACGAGCCCTTAACCAACAATGCAAAGTAAGCAATTAGCATCATATAAAAAAAGGAAATAGTAACACAATAAAATGCTAAATGACCAAAGAGGATGTTTTGATGAGGGAGGAGCGCGTTATGATGGGAGATGTCTCTTTCCCAAGAGCTTTGGATTCTGAGACGACTCCTGCATTGCTCCCGTAGTGGCAGGACTGGTTTGGGTGTGGCACCACAGCAGTTTCAGGCTTCACATTTCACACACAAACAGCCGGCGCCTAGTGGTTAGCACAGCAGATGGAAATAACACAGTGTGTTAGCTTTAGCTTAGTTACCATTCACACAGGCAAATACTTACACCATGGGAGTGAATCCTGTGAATCATTTTGGCCTGGCTGGTCAGCTAGACTGGCAATGTTGATTCAAGTATTACCTCCGTTTGCCTAATCATACACCAGGGGTTGGGTTCAACTCCATTTGAATTCCAGTCAATTGAGTTCCACGTTTTCCGCATTGAAAGCATTGAAGGAGTTGGAATTTCAGTGTACTCCCTTTAAATGTAATTGACCACAACCCTGTCATACACAGAGGGCCAGTTTCTCAATAGAGGAGCTTTTCATTCCAGGACCAGGCTCGTCTTGATGCACTACATGACCAAAAGTATGTGGACGCCTGCTCGTGAAACATTTCATTCGAAAATCACGGGCATTAATATGGAGTTGGTCCCCCCCCCCTTTGCAGCCTCCACTCTTCTGGGAAGGCTTTCCACTAGATGTTGGAACATTGCTGTAGGGGACTTCCATTCAGCCACAAGAGCATTAGTGAGGTCGGGCACTGATGTTGGGCGATTAGGCCTGGCTCGCAGTCGGCATTCCGATTCATCCCAAAGATGTTCAATGGGGTTGAGGTCAGGGCTCTGTGCAGGCCAGTCAAGTTCTTCCACACCGATCGCAACAAACCATTTCTGTATGGACCTCGCTTTGTGCACGGGGGCATGCTGAAACAGGAAAGGGCCTTCCCCAAACTGTTGCCACAAAGTTGGAAGCACAGAATCGTCTACAATGTCAATTGTATACTGTAGCGTTAAGATTTCCCTTCACTGGAACTAAAGGGCCTAGCCCGAACCATGAACAACAGCCCCAGACCATTATTCCTCCTCCACCAAACTTTACAGTTGGCACTATGCATTGGAGCAGGTAGCGTTCTCCTGGCATCCGCCAAACCCAGATTTGTCCGTCGGACTGCCAGATGGTGAAGCGTGATTCATCACTCCAGAGAACATGTTTCCACTGCTCCAGAGTCCAATGGTGGCGAGCTTTACACCACTCCAGCCGACGCTTGGCATTGTGCATGGTGATCTTAGGCATTTGTGCTGTTACTCGGCTATGGAAACCCATTTCATAATGCTCCCGACGAACAGTTCTTGTGCTGACGTTGCTTCCAGAAGCAGTTTGGAACTCGGTAGTGAGTGTTGCAACCGAGGACAGACGATTTTTACGCGCTACGCGCTTCAGCGGTCCCGTTCTGTGAGCTTGTGTGGCCTACCACTTCGCGGCTGAGCCGTTGTTGCTCCTAGATGTTTCCACTTCACAATAACAGCACTTACAGTTGACCGGGGACAGCTCTAGCAGGGCAGAAATTTGACGAACTGACTTGTTGGAAAGGTGGCATCCTATGACGGTGCCACGTTGAAAGTCACTGAGCTCTTCAGTAAGGCCATTCTACTGCCAATGTTTGTCTATGGAGATTGCACGGCTGTGTGCTCGATTTTATACACCTGTCAGCAACGGGTGTGGCTGAAATAGCCAAATCCATTAATTTGAAGGGGTGTCCACATACTTTTGCATATATAGCGTGAGTTTCCCAGAGTGTCAGCACCATGAAATCCGCTGTCATTCATCCCCTATTCTTCATCTGAGTGTCTATTTAACCAGATTACTGTAAAGCTCTTCATGACAGCTGTTGACAACTGGGCTTTATAAATACATTTAGGACAGGAATCATTGCGATCCACAATAGATCCACGTTATAGCGCACTTGACATTTAAAGGTCATTTCTAAATGAGCCGACATCTTTACCTTAAATGCGATCTCCATGAAGGCGGTAGCATTGCCTTTAAAAGCTGCGTTGTCCACCATCGGATTGAATCCCGCCCTTAATAATTGATCTCTTTGTGATTGGAAAGGATTAATAACTTGGACATGCCTACGGCGGTGAGGTACCTGACGGAGGAGGATGCTGACCTGCAGGTTCTGGGAGCAGCTTATATCCAACACGAGTGTTACAACAACAACGATGCCAAGAACGAGGTAATAAAGGGACTTCCTTTTGCATCCTGCGGTCACCAGATCTCTGGCTGCGTCCCAAATGACACCCTATTCGCTTTATAGTGCACTACTTTTGACCAGAACCCTATAAAACTAGTGCACTATATAGGGAATAGGGTGCCATTTGGGACACAAACCTCTGTCTCTCTGTTGTTTCCTTCTTGTGACGTTTTCCCACGTCTGATGTGGAAAGGACTACCATGTGAACTGACTAACCCTCAGATATGCATCCCTGTTGGTGTGGTACAGTATGTTCCCCAGCTGAATATAAGGAACATACATTCTTTAATGGTGGTGAGGTTGTTAGTTGCATAAGAACTATTGTGTGTCAACACATTGACGTGCTCCAGCGGTGCCAGCTGCTTATTATGAACGCCTCAACTGTAATTTATGTCATAGTTCAGCAGACGTTCATGTGATCTAAGTAGTTATAAAAGAATGCTGTCTTGTTGAAGTGACAGACAGTGGTTTGTCACAGACAGGTATCTTGTAGGACGGGAGTAGGAAACCATGGTCCTGGAGTGCTGCAGGAAGACCAGGTGTGGTGTTGAATTCAGGCTGAACTGAACTGATCAATCAGCTCAGTTGGGCAGATGTGGTGCCTATTTGGAACACTATCCTGCAGCACAGGGTTGCCTACTCCTGTTGTAGGAAGTTGTTCTGCTAACTAACGAGCAGTATTACAGACTGTTGTAGGAACTTGTTCTGCTAACTAACGAGCAGTGTTACAGACTGTTGTAGGAACTTGTTCTGCTAACTAACGAGCAGTATTACAGACTGTTGTAGGAACTTGTTCTGCTAACTAACGAGCAGTATTACAGACTGTTGTAGGAAGTTGTTCTACTAACTAACGAGCAGTGTTACAGACTGTTGTAGGAACTTGTTCTGCTAACTAACGAGCAGTGTTACAGACTGTTGTAGGAACTTGTTCTGCTAACTAACGAGCAGTCTTACAGGAAGTTGTTCTGCTAACTAACGAGCAGTATTACAGACTGTTGTAGGAAGTTGTTCTACTAACTAACGAGCAGTATTTCAGACTGTTGTAGGAACTTGTTCTGCTAACTAACGAGCAGTATTACAGACTGTTGTAGGAACTTGTTCTGCTAACTAACGAGCAGTCTTACAGGAAGTTGTTCTGCTAACTAACGAGCAGTATTACAGACTGTTGTAGGAACTTGTTCTGCTAACTAACGAGCAGTGTTACAGATAGTACTTCATGTGTGCTGTTGTTGAAGGAGGAGTTTCAGCCAGTCCCAATTCATTCTATACCCCTTTCCCATGTGGTCTTCACCTCTCCAGACCCTACAGACCTGCAAAAACATTGAATGGTTGGGGCCAAGGCGTAGGGAGTGAATTAGGACCATAAGTTTGAGTCTGAACCTTACAGAGTTGTCCCCGTCTCTCTCTCTCTCCCACCACTAGGCGCGGCATTATAAGGCCATCCCAGAGCTGGTGAGGCTGTTCAGCAGTGAGAACCAGGAAGTGGCTCGCTACGCCACGGGGGCTGTGAGGAACCTCATCTATGAGAACATGGACAACAAGGTGTCCCTCATCGAGGAGGGAGGGATCCCACAACTCATAAATGCTCTGAAGGAGAATGACGACGAGCTACGGAAGAACATCACAGGTATGACGTTTTAAAATGGTTGTCATTCAGCAGACTGTGTGCTGTCTGGGGGTTGAGAACGGAGCGGAGGACACATTTACATTGTTCGATTGGACAAGAAAGTCATATTGTATTACATTTTAGTCATTTAGCAGACGCTCTTATCCAGAGCGACTTACAGTTTGTGAGTGCATACATTTTTCATACTGGCCCCCTGTGGGAATCAAACCGACAACCCTGGCGTTGCAAGCGCCATGCTCTACCAACTGAGCTACACGGGGCCCGGAGAAACTTCCAGTTAGGACATTCATCTCTAAGGTAGCTTAGGTAAGACAACCAGATTTCACAGTCATAGTAAGTGAAACTTTCCTGAGAGACCAAGTGCTCTCTCAGATACAGTGACAGGCCGTTGTTTGAAAAGAGAACGTGTTCTCTCTCAGTAACGTACCTGGTTAAAAAAACTTTAGGTTCAATAACAGGTATGAGAGCCCAAGTGTCTGTCACTCACACCATGGCCTCTCAATAGAGTTGACCCCATAGAAATAGAATGAGTAGAACTGAAATTCTCATTCGAGTCAACGTTCCGTGATGGGGTGGACTGGCGGCCGTATTGAGTGTAGAGTTGAATTGCTGAGATCTGAGGGCTTTTCTCCGGTCTAGTTACTGTAGTTATGGTCCCTGCCTCTCTGTACTACCTTAACCTTTCCATCCACATGTCTAGACCGGTAGCAGGCTGAGGGTTGAAACTGAAGCTATCTATTGGAACTCAAAGGAAACCCCTCAACACCTAGCTTTCTACAACAGATTCTGGGGTTAAGTGAGTTCAGGCAGACCCTATAGGGAATGGTTTGGGCGGGGGTGAGGGAGTGGCGAGCTGAGGACCCCTTGCCCCTGAATAATACACGTCCATGAAAAGGTGGTGTCTGTTTTCGTGTGTGTGCATGCGTGCGTGTGTGTGTGTGCATGCGTGTGTGTGTGTGCATGCGTGTGTGTGTGTGTGTGCATGCATGTGTGTGTGTGTGTGTGAGGAGTACATAGTATAATGTGGGCGGCAGGTAGCTTAGTGGGTAAGAGCGTTGTGCCAGTAACCGAAAGGTCGCTGGTTCTAATCCCCGAGCCGACTAGGTGAAAAATCTGTTGATGTGCCCTTAAGCAAGGCACTTAACCCTAATTGCTCCTGTAAGTCGCTCTGGATAAGAGCGTCTGCTAAATGACGTAAATGTAATAAAGGAGGGAGTTGTGTCCACCTGAGGAGTACATAGTGTTTATGAGAGAGTTGTGTCCACCTGAGGAGTACATAGTGTTTATGAGAGAGTTGTGTCCACCTGAGGAGTACATAGTGTATATGAGAGAGTTGTGTCCACCTGAGGAGTACATAGTGTTTATGAGAGAGTTGTGTCCACCTGAGGAGTACATAGTGTATAGGAGGGAGTTGTCTCCACCTGTAGAGTAGAGTTATCTCTCTGTCTCTCTGCCACACCCTGTATGACTCAGAGTCCTGTCACTCTCTCTAGTCAAGCTGTTACAACACGATCTGTGTCTCTGCCTGTTCATGCTGTTGGTACACAGCCAAGGGGAACTCCTGTAGAGGAGAGAGAAAGGGCAGGCTGTAGAGAGCTGTTATGACTGCTGGGTTAGTTCCTATGAGACTGGTCATAGTGGCAACACACTAGACATGTTTTTGCTTGTTGATGTTGTCACCGAAATACGTATTTACCAGATTAAAACAGATACCAGTTGACCCGTAAACTAGATGACCAGTTTACAACCAGAAAAGTATGTTATTAAGATGCAATTTGCCACATTGTGCCCGCTGAGAAGCATGCTTTCTATTACGTTTTTGTGAACCGCCCTATGGCCACTTTACTCAGCGAGTCTCTCTGGGTTTTCTGTCAGGTATTCTGTGGAACCTGTCATCCAAAGACAACCTGAAGGAGAAACTAGCCAAGGAGACGCTAGCTGAGCTCACAGAGAAGATCCTGATCCCACTGTCAGGCAGCAGAGACTCTGAGGTCATCCAGCAGAGCCCCTCCGAGGTTGACATCTTCTACAACACCACCGGGTGTCTCAGGTACAGTACACTATAGTACAGTATAGTACAGTAAAGGACAGTACAGTACACTATAGTACACTATACTATAGTACAATATAGAAAAATATAGTACACTATAGTACAGTATAGTACAGTACAGTACACTATAGTACACTATACTATAGTACAATATAGAAAAATATAGTACACTATAGTACAGTATAGTACACTATAGTACAGTATAGTACAGTATAGTACACTATACTATAGTACAATGTAGAAAAATATAGTACACTATAGTACAGTATAGTACAATATAGTACAGTATCTAGTTCACTGCAGTATAGTACACTATAGTACAGTATAGTACACTATAGTACAGTATAGTACAGTATAGTACACTATAGTACAGTATAGTACACTATAGTACAGTATAGTACAGTATAGTATACTATAGTACACTATAATACAGTATGGTACAGTATAGAGTTCACTGCAGAATAGTACACTTTCTGTTCTTCTTGTTCTTCCTCTCATTCTTCACATAATTTTTCGGGTAAGGACACCGTTCCATGTCAGCTCTGATTTATGTTTGCCTGTCCCGTCCCTAACCTCTCCCCAGGAACCTGAGCTCAGTGAATGAGAAGACCAGACGGCAGATGCGGGAGACCAACGGTCTGGTGGATGCCCTGGTAGGATACATCCAGGCCTCGCTACAGGACGGCAAGGGGGAGGAAAAGGTGAGGCCCGAGCAAGATTGTAGAATAATAATTTCGTTATTGATCGGATATATAGCGCCTTTCCTGATGCTCAAAGCACTTTGCAATGAAAGGGGAAACTCACCTCAACCAACAATTTCCTATCTGGGTGACTCCACAGCAGGCATTTTGCGCCAGAACCCTCACCACACATCAGCTAATCTCATTTGAGTATGGACCTAATGATTTTTCTGTGTGTGTCCAGGGAGTGGAGAATGCAGTGTGTGTCCTGAGGAACCTCTCCTACCAACTGTACAGTGAGATCCCGCCCTCAGCCCTGCTACGTCTGGAAGGACCAACCAGAGGCCAGGAAACCAGCATGAGCGAAGCCATTGGTTGCTTTACCCCTCAGAGCAATAAAGTCAAAAATGTATGTATCACACTGTCAATCCTCTCATTCTTCTTGTCCATCTTCTTCTGTCAGTGTAGCAGTTGAACCTTAATTGTCTTAATGCTATTCAGTATGACCCCTGTCTGTGTGAAAATGGAACTCCCCTTTTCCGTCTTTCAGAGGAAGAACCAGGACATGGCTACGTTCACAGAGGTAGCCCGCATACCCAAGGGTCTAGAGTGGCTGTGGCACCCCCAGGTGGTGGGGCTGTATAACAGCGTGCTGCAAAACTGTGAGAGTAACATCACCACCCGCGAGGCTGCAGCCGGGGCTCTGCAGAACATCACCGCAGGAGACAAGAGGGTGAGGGTTGAGAATTGCCAACGGGTTCTTCGGCTGTCCCCTTAGGATAACCCTTTGAAGAACCCTTTTGGTTCCAGGTAAAAAACCCTTTGGGTTCCATGTAGAACCCTCTGTGGAAAGGGTTCTACATGGAACCCAAAAGGGTTCTACCAGGAACCAAAAAGGGTTCTACCTGGAACCAAAAAGGGTTCTACCTGGAACCAAAAAGGGTTCTACCAGGAACCAAAAAGGGTTCTACCAGGAACCAAAAAAGGGTTCTACCTGGAACCAAAAACTGTTCTCCTATGGGGACAGCCGAAGAACCCTATTGGTACCTTTTTTTTTTCTAAGAGTGTAGAATGACCTCTCTGTCTCAAAAGAGTGAGCAACTCCAAGTCAGATCACTCGCATTGATCAGGTTTATAACTCTCTGTCCAGAAAACAAGCCCTATCCCAGACACTTGTGGATATCTGAGGATTTGAGCAATCCTAGGGGGTAGGGATTGTTTATGGACAAGGCCAAAATACAGAATTTAAAATGTTCTTGACTTGGACGTACATTTCCATTCATCCCACCCTCTCCTTCCTCAGTGGGCGGAGGTGCTGAGTCATGTGGCTCTGGACCAGGAGAGGATGCTTCCTGTGGTATTGGACAAACTGAGGACCAATAATGACCCGGAGATGAGATCCATCACCGGCTTCCTAAGAAACCTGTCACGCCATGCCAAGGACAAGAACGCCATGGGTCAGTACCATAGATAATACATGTACACGCGTTAGTACCTTTGACCCACTTCAATACAAAAGTAGTTTTGTCGGTAACTTTGTCACCGATGGGAAATTGGTTTGCGGCATACGTTTTATTTTTTAAAACATGACATAATGAGAACAGCAGATCTGAATCAACACGAGGCAGAAATCAGACTTTCATGGAATTTAGGGATTGATTTCATGGCAATGTGAGATTTGCATGGACATTTGCATTTGCATGTGGACCACAAAGTTACAATGTGTCTTTGAATGACATATAAGCGAAACCAGATGGGGGGGGGGGGGGGGACCCATTTATTTGATGCTAGAGCAAGGACCAACAACACAACACAGGTCGACCAATAAAACAATCCTCTCTCCAGCCACAAAGGTAGTGAACAACCTGGTGACTGAACTGCCCGCTGACGGTCACCAGAAGGAGCCGTCCAGCGACGTGGTGGTGAACATCTGTGGAACGCTGAACAACCTGGTGACCTCCAGCTCCGTCGCAGCCCGGGACATCGCCTTCTTCGACGGGCTGCAGAAACTAGTGGCGATCAAGAACTCCCACGACAGCAGGTATGGGAATGGGAGCAATATTGGTAGCACTGTTTCTGCTGGTGGCCATCAAGAACTCCCATGGTAGCAGGTACAGTGCTGCTTGAAAGTATGTGAACCCCACAGGGCTGGTCATTATTGTTGCTATAAAATATTAAAATAAACATGTAAAATCCTTATCTAAACCCCAATTCGTAATAAAAACATTCCAAGTAAACGACAGAAAAAAGAAAGAAAAAAATATATATGTTTTCATTGTTTATTTAACAAAAGTGGTTTATTTAACGGAAACTCAGATTTGATCTGTGCAGAAATATGTGAACCCCTTCAGTCAATAGCTTGTGGCAACTCCATTAGCAGCAATAACTTGGACTAAACGTCTCCTACAGCCAGTAATCAGTCTCTGACATCTGTTTTGAGGGATTTTTGTCCACTCCTCCTCACAGAACTCAGCCAATTGAGTGAGGTTTGAGGGATGTCTGGCATGAACTGCCCGCTTCAGGTCCTGCCACAGCATCTCGATTGGATTTAGGTCAGGACTTTGACTTGGCCAATCCAAAACACATCTTCTTTCTCCTGAGCCATTCTTTGGTAGATTTGCTTGAATGCTTTGGGTCGTTGTCTTGTTGGAAGACCCATTTTCGGCCCAGCTTTAGCTCCTTGACTGATGGCCTGACGTTCTGTTCAAGAATCTCCTGGTATACCTCAGAATTCATGGTTCCCTTAATGATGTGGAGTCGTCCAGGTCCAGAGGAGGAAAATCAGCCCCCAGATCTTGACATTCCCACCACCATGCTTGGCTGTTGGGATAAGGTTATTTTGGTGGTAGTCAGTGTTGGGTTTTCGCCAAACATAGCGGTATTGATTGTGACCAAAAAGGTCAATTTCGGACTCATCGGTCCAGAGAATGGACTTCCAGAAACCTTCAGGTTTGTCCAGGTGGTCTCTGGCAAAGTTAAGACGGGCAGTTTGGTTCTTTTTTTGACAGCAGAGGCTTCTTCCTAGCAACCCTCCCGTGAATGGCATTTCGGTTCAGCGTTCTTATTGTTAAAGCATGCACAGTTACCTGAGATGCAGCAAGGGAGGTCTGCAAATCTCTAGATGTTATGTTTGGGTTGGCTTTTACCTGATTTATTATTGCCCTTGGGGATAGTTTGGAAGGGCGTCCACTTCTAGGCCGAGTTGCTGTCATGTTAAATGCTCTCCATTTGTAAATTATTTGCCTCAGAGTTGACTGACGGAGCTCAAATCTTTTTGAGATGATGTTATAGCCTTCCCCAGACTGATGCACTCTCACTACCCTCGTCCTGATGTCCTCTGAGATCTCCTCTCCTCTCGGCATGGTGTGGCTTTGCATTCACCTGGATGGGTAACACCAAACTGACCAGGTTTCTTATCTCTATTTATCAGAGTCCCGCCCAAACTCTTTCCTAACGATCTCTCCTTTTGATTGGTTCATTTGGTAGCTAATTATTTACCCACGTGATTCTACTCACCTACTTGATTTAACCAATGCAACTTGGGGTTCACTTTATTTTTGCTCCTGCACTAATTCCTTTTTAATTTTGTTTTTCTACTACACGCATGATTTCCTCTACACCAACATATGGTATTGGTAAATATAAACCTGTTATGTCAGATCAAAAAGACTGGTTCTGATTAAAATAAGATTTCATGGTAAAAACTTTAAAAAATCTGTAATTGCACAAGGGGTTCACATACTTTCAAGCAGCACTGTAAATGGAAAATGAGTAGCAGTGGAATATTAGTAGCACTGTTTCTGGACAGGAGGAGGAATGTTGAGACAGAAGATTTTACTGACCACGCGAATTGACCCGGAAATGTTCCAGGGTTCGAGTGTGAATGGTAATAGTAATGGCGAGAGGGGACAGCCATGTCTCGCTCTCTGCAACAGCGAGGATTTTGGAGTTGTTAGTATGCATGCAAGCTCTCGGCTATACTAGTGCCTAGAGTTTTTCCTGGACATTTCGTCAGTTTTTATGAGAGAGAGCCATTCAGACGCCCACTACCGTTCCCCACAGTGACAGTGTTTCCAGGAGGAGTGGATACTGAACACAATGTGCACACGATATACCACCTTTCCGACAATGTGGTAGCACATTTCCCTAGCATTTCCCCCAGCCCTGTCTGCCTGTCTGTCCCTGGCCAAACACACAGATGTGGTATTATGAGGCCACGACTGAAATGGGAAAAATATAATTATCTTATAATGCCCCTTGGTCTTGGAACAAGCTGCAAAATACTTGAAAACTGGAGGAGAGGGAATCGCTTGCTGAGTAAAGCTCTGATTTGTATGTATTGTATTGTCTTGTCTTGTGTGTACACACTGTCTACTTCCTGCTGACCTCTTGACAGGTCCCCCTTCCAAAAAGAGGTTTCTAACCTCAAGGATTTTTTTCCTGGTTAATATTAAGGTTAAATAAAGATGAAATAAAACTTAAAATGAGCAGAAACAATTCAGACAGACCTAATGTCACTCCCATGATAAGGATACCCACCTCTCTTATCAAATTAGGACAATGTCTACTTGATCAGCCCACACAGAGAGATGGTGGGTATAGAATATTCACTGTCCCTTTTATTGTGGTAATTTTCCAGTTAAGTATTAGTTACTGGGAATTAAGTTTTGTCTTGTGTCTTGAAAGAACGGTCAAACTGAAAGTCTTCAACAAAAAGCCAAGGCAGTCCTTTTGTGATCTTTAATTAAAGGGGCTTTTATTGAATTGTCTTACCATTAGAGCAGGGGGTTCTTCAACTTTTTCAGCTCGAGAAAAACCTGCTTTAGAGTATTAGAGCGAATCTCAGTCCAACTGCTTGTTTTTTAACCTGGTCTTTATGGTGTCTCTCTTGTAGCCCAGCTAGTTAATAACCTGGTCTTTATGGCATCTCTCTTGTAGCCCTGGGAAGCTGAAAGCAGCCAAAGCAGCAGCCACAGTCCTCTGCAACATGTTCCAGTACAAGAAGCTGCACAAGGACTACAAACAGGTGAGAAACACCACTGGAGAATGGTAGAGAGGAGAGGATCACAGACTACTGGAGAATGGTAGAGAGGAGAGGATCACAGACTACTGGAGAATGGTAGAGAGGAGGATCACAGACTACTGGAGAATGGTAGAGAGGAGGATCATAG
>NC_139996.1:3710311-3720311 GCF_964263955.1 Coregonus lavaretus
TCTGTCTCTCTCTCTCCCTCTCTCTCTCTCTCGCTCTCTCTCTCTCTGCTCTCTCTCCTGCTCTCTCTCGCTCTCTCTCGCTCTCTCTCTCTCTCTCTCTCTCGCTCTCTCTCCTGCACTCTCTCTCTCTCTCTCTCTCCTGCTCTCTCTCTCTCTCTCTCTCTTATACACACGCTCTCTCTCTGTCTCACTCTCTCCTGCTCTCTCTCTCTCTCTCTTTGCTGTTTCTCTCTCTCTCTCTCTCTCTCTCTCTCTCTCTCTCTCTCTCTCTCTCTCTCTCTCTCTCTCTCTCTGCCTCTCTCTCTCTCTCTCTCTCTCTCTCTCTCTCTCTCTCTCTCTCTCTCTCTCTCTCTCTCTCTCTCTCTCTCTCTCTCTCTCTCTCTCTCTCTCTGTCTCTCTCTGTCTCTCTCTCTCTCTCTCCCTCTCTCTCCACAGCCTAGGCCCTACCGACTAGGACAGCTGGCCTGTGGAAATGGTCAGTCACTGCTAGAAGGGAGTCAAGGGGTGTATTCAATCCGCAGATTCAGTTGCAAAACGTTTCTTAAACAGAAGCAAACAGAACGAAACGGGGAGGGACCAACCTAAATGTCACATCTCTTTCTGAGCTGGGAGAAATACTTTGCCTGCGTTAGACTTACACAGACTACAAGAAAAATAGCAGCTTTAGCAAAGAACAGTTTATATGGTTCTATATCAGAGGAGATGGATTATTTTGAATGTTCCCCCGAATCCCCAGCATTCTTTTTAGATGACTGTCTGTAACCATGTTCCCTAGTGCAGTGGTGACTGTAGAAGTTATAACCGAGAGAGAGAGAGTTCTATAGTACTTAACCGTGAGATGTGGGCTCCCGAGTGGCGCAGCGGTCTAAGGCACTGCATCTCAGTGCCTTAGACCCCCTGGTTCGATTCCAGGCTGTATCACAACCGGGCCGTGATCGGGAGTCCCATAGGGCGGCGCACAATTGGCCCAGCGTCGTCCGGGTTTGGCCGGTGTAGGCCGTCATTGTAAATAAGAATTTGTTCTTAACTGACTTGCCTAGATAAATAAAGATAAAATAAAATTTAAAAATGTGAGTGAGAATGACTCATCTGCGTACACAATGGCACCCCATTCCCTATATGTTTCTCCTCTCCTCTGCTCCTGACTGTATGTGCTGGAATTGAAATATAATGAATAAAACATGCATTCCCATTCAAGTCAATGATGACGTAATGGGTGGACTGGGCGGCCACTGTGAGTGTATCCATAGGAGCAAAGCAGGAAGTAAAATATGTGCTAAAATATGAGCTGTGGTTTGTTGATGCAGCTCAACTGACATTACAAAAAAATACATCCCATTGCATGAGCCTCATCATTGTAATGAACATTCTACATTACCATGGAAATTATAGCATCACAATACCAGGTAGCCATTACACAGTGTAGCCATGAATTAACCAGTCAAAAAGCCAGGGTTTAAGGTTCCAAACGTGTTCTATTCATTATATTTCTATGTGTGCTGCTGCTGCATTGTGGGTGGTGTTGCCTAGGTCCAAACCTGCTGCATTGTGGGTGGTGTTGCCTAGGGAACCAAAGTTTTATCACGTTGTTCAGAGTCGGACTCAACCACACCAATGCCCGGCCGTCCGGTCTTCAGTCAGCTGTTTGCTCCACAAAAAATTAAATAACATAAAAGTTCAATAAAATAAATAAATAATAATAATAAATAAATAAATATATATATATATATACATTACCAGTCAAAAGTTTAGACACACCTACCCATTCCAGGGTTTGTCTTTATTTTTACTATTTTCTATATTGTAGAATAATAGTGAAGACATCAAACTATGAAATAACCCATATGGAATCATGTAGTAAACAAAAAAGTGTTAAACAAATCAGTCTTGAAGGAGTTCCCACATATGCTGAGCACTTGTTGGCTGCTTTTCCTTCACTCTGCGGTCCGACTCATCCCAAACCATCTTAATTTGGTTGAGGTTGGGTGATTGTGGAGGCCAGGTCATCTGTTGCAGCACTCCATCACTCTCCTTCTTGGTCAAATAGCCCGTACACAGCCTGGAGGTGTGTTGGATCATTGTCCTGTTGAAAAACAAATGATAGTCCAACTAAGCCCAAACCAGATGGGATTGCGTATCGCTGTAGAATGCTGTGGTAGCCATGCTGGTTAAGTGTGCCTTGAAGTCTAAATAAATCACAGACAGTGTCACCAGCAAAGCACCCCCACACCATCACACCTCCTCCTCCATGCTTTATGGTGGGAAATACACGCGTCTCACAAGACAAGGCGGTTGGAACCAAAAATCTCAAATTTGGACTTCAGACCAAAAGACACATTTCCACCGGTCTAATGTCCATTGCTTGTGTTTCTTGGCCCAAGCAGGTCTCTTCTTCTTATCGGTGTCCTTTAGTGGTGGTTTCTTTGCAGCAATTCGAACATGAAGGCCTGATTCACACAGTCCCCTCTGAACAGTTGATGTTGAGATGTGTCTGTGAATTGAACTCTGTGAAGCATTTATTTGGGCTGCAATTTCTGAGGCTGGTAACTCTATTGAACTTATCCTCTGTAGCAGAGGTAACTCTGGGTCTTCCATTCCTGTGGTGGTCCTCATGAGAGCCAGTTTCTTCATAGCGCTTGATGGTTTTTGCGACTGCACTTGAAGAAACTTTCAAAGTTCATGAAATGTTCCGTATAGACTGACCTTCATGTCTTAAAGTAATGATGGACTGTTGTTTCTCTTTGCTTATTTGCGTTGTTCTTGCCATAATATGGAATTAGTCTTTTACCAAATAGGGCTATCTTCTGTATAAATAATAATATAATAATAATAAGCCATTTAGCAGACGCTTTTATCCAAAGCGACTTACAGTCATGTGTGCATTTTTTTCTTCTTTTTTTTTCTCACCTTTATTGAACCAGGTAAGCCAGTTGAGAACAAGTTCTCATTTACAACTGCGACCTGGCCAAGATAATGCAAAGCAGTGCGATAAAAACAACAACACAGAGTTACATATGGGGTAAAACAAAACATAAAGTCAAAAATACAACAGAAAATATATATACAGTGTGTGCAAATGTAGCAAGTTATGGAGGTAAGGCAATAAATAGGCTATAGTGCAAAATAATTACAATTAGTATTAACACTGGAATGATAGATGTGCAAGAGATGATGTGCAAATAGAGATACTGGGGTGCAAATGAGCAAAATAAATAACAAAATGGGGATGAGGTAGTTGGGTGGGCTAATTTCAGATGGGCTGTGTACAGGTGCAGTGATCGGTAAGGTGCTCTGACAACTGATGCTTAAAGTTAGTGAGGGAGATAAGAGTCTCCAGCTTCAGAGATTTTTGCAATTCGTTCCAGTCATTGGCAGCAAAGAACTGGAAGGAATGGTGGCCAAAGGAGGTGTTGGCTTTGAGGATGACCAGTGAGATATACCTGCTGGAGCGCATACTACGGGTGGGTGTTGCTATGGTGACCAATGAGCTAAGATAAGGAGGGGATTAGCCTAGCAGTGATTTATAGATGGCCTGGAGCCAGTGGGTTTGGCGACGAATATGTAGTGAGGACCAGCCAACAAGAGCGTACAGGTCACAGTGGTGGGTAGTGTATGGGGCTTTGGTGACAAAACGGATGGCACTGTGATAGACTACATCCAATTTGCTGAGTAGAGTGTTGGAGGCTTTTTTGTAAATGACATCGCCGAAGTCAAGGATCGGTAGGATAGTCAGTTTTACGAGGGCATGTTTGGCAGCATGAGTGAAGGAGGCTTTGTTGCGAAATAGGAAGCAGATTCTAGATTTAACTTTGGATTGGAGATTCTTAATGTGAGTCTGGAAGGAGAGTTTACAGTCTAACCAGACACCTAGGTATTTGTAGTTGTCCTCATACTCTAGGTCAGACCCGTCGAGAGTAGTGATTCTAGTCGGGTGGGCGGGTGCCAACAGCGTTCGATTGAAGAGCATGCATTTAGTTTTACTAGTGTTTAAGAGCAGTTGGAGGCTACTGAAGGAGTGTTGTATGGCATTGAAGCTCGTTTGGAGGTTTGTTAACACAGTGTCCAATGAAGGGCCAGATGTATACAAAATGGTGTTGTCTGCGTAGAGGTGGATCTGAGAGTCACCAGCAGCAAGAGCGACATCATTGATATACACGGAGAAAAGAGTCGGCCCAAGAATTGAACCCTGTGGCACCCCCATAGAGACTGCCATAGGTCCAGACAACAGGCCCTCCAATTTGACACATTGAACTCTATCTGAGAAGTAGTTGGTGAACCAGGCGAGGCAGTCATTTGAGAAACCAAGGCTATTTAGTCTGCCAATAAGAATGCAGTGGTTGACAGAGTCGAAAGCCTTGGCCAGGTCGATGAAGACGGCTGCACAGTACTGTCTATTATCGATCGCGGTTATAATATTGTTTAGGACCTTGAGCGTGGCTGAGGTGCACCCATGACCAGCTCGGAAACCGGATTGCATAGCATAGAAAGTACGGTGGGATTCGAAATGGTCGGTGATCTGTTTGTTAACTTGGCTTTCAAAAACTTTCTAAAGGCAGGGCAGGATGGATATAGGTCTGTAACAGTTTGGATCTAGAGTGTCACCCCCTTTCCAATCTCTGGGGATCTCAGACGTTACGAAAGAGAAGTTGAACACGCTAGTAATAGGGTTGCGACAATTTCGGCGGCTAGTTTTAGAAAGAAAGGGTCCAGAATGTCTAGCCCAGATGATTTGTAGGGGTCCAGATTTTACAGCTCTTTCAGAACATCAGCTGTCTGGATTTGTGTGAAGGAGAAGCGGGGGGGGGGGGGGGGGGGCATAGGCAAGTTGCAGCGGAGGGTGCAGAGCTGGTTGCCGGGGTAGTGGTAGCCAGGTGGAAAGCATGGCCAGCCGTAGCAAAATGCTTGTTGAAATTCTTGATTATTGTAGATTTATCGGTGGTGATAGTGTTTCCTAGCCTCAGTGCAGTGGGCAGCTGGGAGGAAGTGCTCTTATTCTCCATGGACTTTACAGTGTCCCAAAACTTTTTGGAGTTAGTGCTACAGGATGCAAATTTCTGTTTGAAAAAGTTAGCCTTTGCTTTCCTAACTGTTTGTGTATGTTGGTTCCTAACTTCCCTGAAAAGTTGCATATCGCGGGGGCTATTTGATGCTAATGCAGTACGCCACAGGATGTTTTTGTGCTGGTCAAGGGCAGTCAAGTCTGAGGAGAACCAGGGGCTATATCTGTTCTTAGTTCTGTATTTTTTGAATGGGGCATGTTTATTTAAGATTGAGAGGAAATTACTTTTAAAGAACAACCAGGCATCCTCTACTGACGGAATGAGATCTATATCCATCCAGGATACCTGGGCCAGGTCAATTAGGAAGGCCTGCTCGCTAAAGTGTTTTAGGGAGCGTTTGACAGTGATGAGGGGTGGTCGTTTGACCGCGGACCCGTTACGGACGCAGGCAATAAGGCAGTGATCGCTGAGATCCTGGTTAAAGACAGCGGACTTGTATTTAACACAACACAGCTGATTGGCTCAAATGCATTAAGAAGGAAATAAATTAACTTTTAAGAAGGCACACCTGTTAATTGAAATGCATTCCAGGTGACTACCTCATGAATCTGGTTGAGAGAATGCCAAGAGTGTGCAAAGCTGTCATCAAGGCAAAGGGTGGCTATTTGAAGAATCTCAAATATAAAATATATTTTTGTTTAACACTTTTTGTGGTTACTACATGATTCCATATGTGTTATTTCGTAGTTTTGATGTCTTCACTATTATTCTACAATGTAGAAAATAGTAAAAATAAAGAAAAACCCTGTTAGAGTAGGTGTGTCCAAACTTTTGACTGGTACTGTATATATACTTTATGTATTTTTTTTTACAGCTATGACAGTTATTTTATTTTCATGACAGTCTTCATCCATAACCCTGGCTTTGGTCAAAAGTAGTTCACTATTCACTATACTTGCATGTTGCGTTTATATTTTTGTTCAACAATATATTGAATATTTTTCCAGATCTAAAATTGTGTTTTCTATATTTATGTTTATATTTTTCAATATTCATAAATTTAATGTACATAAAATGTTATTTAAATCAAAATGCTAGTCCTACTACAGACCAAGTGGTAAATGACACCAACGTTTGCTTTGTCACGATCGTCGACAGATGAAGCGGACCAAGGCGCAGCGTGATAAGCGTACATTCTTTATTTAGTACACACACGAACCAAAACAACAAACGAAATGATACGTGAAGTCCTAGGTTATACACAAAACCTTACGGAACAAGATCCCACAACATACTAGTGCCAAACAGGCTGCCTAAGTATGGTCCCCAATCAGAGACGACGAGCTACAGCTGTCTCTGATTGGGAACCACCCTGGCCAACATAGATCTAACCGATCTAGAACGAAAACCATAGAAAATGAAACAATGAAAATCCACACCCTGGCTCAACATTTAAGAGTCCCCAGAGCCAGGGCGTGACAGCTTTGTAGCACCTACAGATTAAACATTATGGAGTCTTAAAGGACTCATAAATATGCAAACGTTGCTTTATTATTTCTCAATTATGCTTTAAGATACAAATGTCAAATATATACCAACAATCCTTCCTCCAAAGGACCATTCTATGGATTACATTTTGTGTAAATCCCCCAAATCATGTTCTTTTTTTTGTCCTGGTTTCGTTTGGAATCACTCATCAACCCGTTTGAAATGTTGGATAACTACCCTGTAGATAATTCTGCATGTAATAAAGAACTGATATTTATCATCGTTAATTTATAGATAACCCACCACCCACTCTTATATAAGAGCCTATTTACCGTCGTTAGTCTATAGATTACCCACTCCTTTATAAGAGCCTATTTACCGTCGTTAGTCTATAGATAACCCACTACCCACTCCTTTATAAGTGCCTATTTACCATCGTTAGTCTATAGATAACCCACTACCCACTCCTTTATAAGAGCCTATTTACCATCGTTAGTCAATAGATAACCCACTACCCACTCCTTTATAAGTGCCTATTTACCATCGTTAGTCAATAGATAACCCACTACCCACTCCTTTATAAGAGCCTATTTACCATCGTTAGTCAATAGATAACCCACTACCCACTCCTTTATAAGAGCCTATTTACCATCATTAGTCAATAGATAACCCACTACCCACTCCTTTATAAGAGCCTATTTACCATCGTTAGTCAATAGATAACCCACTACCCACTCCTTTATAAGAGCCTATTTACCATCGTTAGTCTATAGATAACCCACTACCCACTCCTTTATAAGAGCCTATTTACCATCATTAGTCAATAGATAACCCACTACCCACTCCTTTATAAGTGCCTATTTACCATCGTTAGTCTATAGATAACCCACTACCCACTCCTTTATAAGAGCCTATTTACCATCGTTAGTCAATAGATAACCCACTACCCACTCCTTTATAAGAGCCTATTTACCATCATTAGTCAATAGATAACCCACTACCCACTCCTTTATAAGAGCCTATTTACCATCGTTAGTCAATAGATAACCCACTACCCACTCCTTTATAAGAGCCTATTTACCATCGTTAGTCAATAGATAACCCACTACCCACTCCTTTATAAGAGCCTATTTACCATCATTAGTCAATAGATAACACACTACCCACTCCTTTATAAGAGCCTATTTACCATCGTTAGTCTATAGATAACTCACTACCCACTCCTTTATAAGAGCCTATTTACCATCATTAGTCAATAGATAACCCACTACCCACTCCTTTATAAGAGCGTATACTCCCCTCCCCTTCTCTCCCTACTTCTGGGGCTTTGGTGATGAGTCAGGCCTGTTGAGTAGAGAGTCAAGCACAGAGATAGAAAACTCTATGGGGTCAGGCATATCCTTGTGTTAATCAGAGAGTCTTGAGAGGTATTTCCCCAGTAATCAGCTGTCTTCTGTGGGGAACAAAGACTGTTCTGTGGGAGGCTGTCCGGAGGCTGTCTGGGGCTCTGTGCCGCTCTGGGCTCAAGGAGATAGCTGCCTCTTGGTGGTGAATAGACAGTCAGTCCTGGTGAGTAGAGAGTCAGTCAGCCATAGAGAACAACAGAAACCCCAAAACAGGTTTTGAGATAATTACTCCAGTAAAATGTATTTTAGTAACAGAATACTTTTTAGTCTTCATCTCCTAACCCACAGTTCAAGCCTGAGACATCATGTAGTAATTATCTCCAGCTGTGTTTTGGGCCTTCGTTGTAACAGGCTATCTAAAAGATGAAGTGTATATTCTGCAGGTTATTTTCAGCTGGAACTAAGTAGAAAATGATGTACCCAAAAGTACTCAATTGTCATACTTGAGTAAAAGTAAAAAAATACCTTGACTCAAGTGAAAGTGAAACTCACCCAGTAAAATACTACTTGAGTAAAAGTCTGAAAGTATTTGGTTTTAAATATACTTAACTATCAAAAGTAACTGTAATTGCTAAAATATACTTAAGTATCAAAGGTAAAAGTATAAATCATTTCACATTCCTTCTATTAAGAAACCAGACGGCACCATTTTCTTGTTTTTAAAATTGACAAGCCAGGGGCACACTCCAACACTCAGACATAATTTACAAGTGAAGCATTTGTGTTTAGTGAGTCTGCCAGATCAGAGGCAGCAGGGATGACCAGGGATGTTCTAAATGTACAGTAACAAGTACTTTTGGGTGTCAGGGAAAATGTATGGAGTAAAAAGTACATAATTTTCTTTAGGAACGTAGTTGAGTACAAAAATATAAATAGCAAAGTAAAGTAAAGTACAGATATCCAAAGAAAATACTTAAGTAGTACTTTAAAGTATTTTTACTTAAGTACTTTACACCCCTTAGTAGTGGGTAGGCTGACTAGATACGTTACACCACTGTTGCCTTAGAAACAGTCTTCACTTCTATTCATTTTAACAACTTGAGAAACTGAAAGCGTTTAAATTGCTTAGCCTATACAGTGGCTTGTGAAAGTAATCACCCTCCTTGGCATTTTTCCTATTTTGTTGCCTTACAACCTGGAATTAAAATTGATTTTTGGGGGGGTTTTATCATCTGATTTACACAACATGCTTACCACTTTTAAGATGCAAAATACCCCCCCACCCAAAGTCAAAACTTTGTAGAGCCACCTTTTGCAGCAATTACAGCTGCAAGTCTCTTGGGGTATGTCTCTATAAGCTTGGCACATCTAGCCACTGGAATTTTTGACCATTCTTCAAGGCAAAACTGCTCCAGCTCCTTCAAGTTGGATGGGTTCCACTGGTGTACAGCAATCTTTAAGTCATACCACAGATTCTCAATTGGATTGAGGTCTGGGCTTTGACTAGGCCATTCCAAGACATTTAAATGTTTCCCCTTAAACCACTCGAGTGTTGCTTTAGCAGGTGAACCACCATCCCAGTCTCAAATCTCTTATCCAGAGTGACTTACAGGAGCAATTATGGTTAAGTGCCTTGCTCAAGGGCACATCGACAGATTTTTCACCTAGTCGGCTCGGGGATTAGAACCAGCGACCAACGCTCTTACCCACTAAGCTACCTGCCGCCCACTAAGCTATCTGACCAGAGTACCTACTTCCATATGTTTGGGGAGTCTCCCACATGCCTTTTGGCAAACACCAACGTGTTTGCTTATTTTTTTCTTTAAGCAATGGCTTTTTTTCTGGCCACTCTTCCGTAAAGCCCAGCTCTGTGGAGTGTACGGCTTAAAGTGGTCCTATGGACAGATACTCCAATCTCAGCTGTGGAGCTTTGCAGCTCCTTCAGGGTTATCTTTGGTATCTTTGTTGCCTCTCTGATTAATGCCCTCCTTGCCTGGTGAGTTTTGGTGGGCGGCCCTCTCTGGGCAGATTTGTTGTGGTGCCATATTCTTTCCATTTTTTAATAATGGAATTAATGGTCCTCCGTGGGATGTTCAAAGTTTCAGATATTTTTTTATAACCCAACCCTGATCTGTACTTCTACACAACTTTGTCCCTGACCTGTTT